>NC_059380.1:760000-870000 GCF_019703515.2 Myxocyprinus asiaticus | reverse complement strand
TCTAAGCAGCCGACATAAAATGTTTTAAAAGATTTTAGCCAGTCAACAACCTGTCTTTATGGAATAGCGACTTACTGAGTAACTATAACCAACATTTACTTAACAACTACCACTTCAGTTACGAACAAACAACATTCAGGGCAATTGTTTTGCCCTAGCAAGGTCAAGTATCTTACATTGTAGGATCCAGTATTTTGTCAAATGTACAAGGATTAGGCCATTCTATACAAACTGAAAATCTGTATACTGCGTACATGATACATATGCAACATAAAGAGTACACGTATGGTAGTATACTATTCTGAATATAGCTGCATTTCTGCTATTTTTATCTGGTTTGCTCCTTTACATTCCTCTCTGTCTTATTCTGAAACTGTCCTGCTGTCATATCTGATCAGCATCAATGCACTGAGCTAACTTCTATGGGCCAAGCACAGACTGGCTTATTATCCCCATGAATTGTGATTAGCAACCGCAGATGAGATCAGATCAGAAAACCACAGGTGTTACACAGCTATATGTATACACACTGGCCAGCAGGTGACAGTACAACACATTCAGGTTTGGTAGAAATCAGCAATGCCATTTGCTTGCGCTGAAGGAACATAAAGGATGAGAAACCTGAGAAAGGAAGAGAGATCAAGGAAACTATACAAGCTGCTTTTTTCCATATAGTGGCAGTGAGTGGTGATTTTTAGGCTACTGCTAATGAAACTGCCCTTCTTAGGTTGACCAGTGGATTACTGATGGCGGAAGACGCTGGAGAGTGCTCCATTGTTGCTTGATTTAACTGCAGCGTTTGATACAGCTGATCATTCAGTTTTAATTGATACATTGAAGAGATGGGTGGGAATATCTGGGGGTGGCTTTAGACTGGTTTGTTTCCCATTTGTCAAATAGGAAATTTGTTGGAGAAGTGATGTCTTCCTCTTCAATAGTTAATTATGGTATTCCACAAGGCTCACTATTAGGGTCAATTTTGTTTTCACTATAAATGTTTCCGCTTGGTTCTGTGATTCAAAAATACAACATAAATTTTCACTGCTATGCAGATGAACTGTAGTTGTATTTGTCATTGAATCCCAATGATCTGACTAACTTAAATGGTCTTCAAGCTTGTATAGCAGATATACAAATATTTGGATGGCATGTCATTTTCATTAGTTAAATGCTGATAAAACAGAGGTTCTTATAATCGGTCACGATTTAAAAAAAGAAAAGTCAGATTGAGTCAACACTTAGTCAGGTGGTAAAGTGAGAAATTTGGGTGCTATTTTGATACAAATTTACATTTTGAATATCACATCAGGAAGTTAGTTCAGTGTTATTATTATCAATTAAGGAACATTTCCAAGGTGAGATGTGTTTTGAGTTTTAGGGATACAGAGACGCTTATGTAACAGAGTTAAAATGTATGTTTATTTTATGTTTATTATATTGTGAATCCCCCTGAATAAAGCAGATATCTCATTTAAAGATGGGTATGGTGCCCTCTAGTGGCTAGCGTGGAACTGCAGACGGCCATATTTGTCCTGCTTCCGGACTGCCGTACCCCAGCAGTCAATGCGAGCTCTCTGTGCTGTGGGCACGTGCATTTTCGCTCTGTCTTATGTATTTGGTATTTTTGTGATTTTATATTGTGTTTTAAGTGGATTTACTGAGTGTTTCATGTTTATAACTTAAATTAACTAGTCTTTGAATGTTTTAATGTATGTTGTAACAAAGATTTCATGTTTTATGTGTATTTTCATAAGCCCTCGTTAGACCATGCATCTTCACGTGTTTTCCCTCATGAGGCCATGAAAATGTTAATAACATTTTATATTCATTTAGATGTTGGTCTGCAGCAGTAACACACAGCCATAAGAAGATGTCTTTTTTTTTATTTTCATCATCAGTAAACAGATGTTCCTCAAACTTGCTTTGTGTGTGTGTGTGAGTCATCATTGGGGGGTCTTGTTGGTTCATCAAGTGGCCGAGAGTAGTCCAGGTGTGCAGTGAGAAAGGTGGAAAGGTGTTCAGAGTCTGTTTCACTGATGCCAAGGATCCGTCAAACAGTCACCTGTGATCCAGGTATCAGTTACACTTATTCATGCTTTTATTGTTTCTCGCCTAGATTACTATAATGCCCTGTTTTCAACTTTAAATCAACGCACTTCAGCACAGCTACAATCAGTGCGTAATGATGCAGCCAGACTTTTGACACAAACTATGTCTTTAAATCATATTACTCCAGTTTTAGCTTTGTTGCATTGGCTACCAATTCACTTTAGGGTTGATTTTAAGATTTTATTAATTACATATAAAGCATTACATGGTTTGGCGGCAGAACAATTAGCAGAACTTTTAAGACCTTACGAAACAGTAGACCTTTTAGATCTTCTTGTCATGAATTGTTGGCTGTTTGAAGATCCAGATGCAAAACTAAAGGTAATAGAGCGTTTGTAGTGAACGCCCCCTGATTATGGAACAGCCTGCCCTGGGACATTAGATTGTTAGTCTGTTTTTAAGTCTAATTTAAAAACTCATTTGTATATTCTTGCCTTTACTAATATGTGAGTGTTTTGATTTTATGTTTTTTTGAAGCACTTTGTGCTAAATTGCTAAAAGATGCTATAAAAATAAAGTTATTATTATTATTACTTTCAAGAAGCAAAAAGGACACACAAAAAAAAGCATCATAAATGTACCATAAACATACATAGTCTATATGATTTGTTTGCTACATTACAAGTCTTCTAATGACTTACTACAGCTTTGTGTAAGGAACAGATCTAAATTTAAGTCGTTATTGTAGTCTCATTCGTGCTTCTGCATATTTACACTTGGCACCTCAAGTTGCATGGTCAGGTTTGATGCAATGATGCCAAATGCCTCGTTACCGATTGCGATACGTCAGGTTTGAATATATGCAAGCATATTTTCATTTTAGCATGAACTATTCTTTTCAAGGTTTATCTAGAGAGAAACAGTTACCAGTCTCTCGAGGGTGAGCCCAAAGGGCAGAAACATTCAATATTTTTAGCATCTGCATGCACAAATGTCATCACAAAAGGACTATAGAAAATTAAATCAGAAAATGTGATTGATTTGAAAAGTTGTTGATCGAACGTGAGGCGTTTGAATGAGTTTGCACAGCTCGCTTTGCATCAGGTCACTGATGGGGCTTTCCTCCAGCCCTGATTTTGAAATTGGATTCATTGATTTATGAGGGGAGGTAAAAGACTTTAAACTCTCAAAGGAAAATATTGTAGGTTATTTGGACCTTGAATTATTTTCTGTCTTGCTAAATTCAGCCAGAGATGATCAAATTACCCATTTTAGGCAAATGGGCGTCCCACAGCAGCAGTCTTTTTGCATCAAAACGTATTTTGTCTCTCACAATCTGGTTACTGGTGAAGGGCGACATTCATTTTACATGTCCGTTTTTGAGACTTTTCAACATCAGAACTTCTGAGGCTTTTATTTTTGGGAGCATGTGCTTGTTTTAGACTGTTAAATTCTTTACAGCAGGATTTTGTAAGAAATTCATTATTGTAATTTACTATTCGGTCAAACAGCAGAGCTCTCTTCTCCTCATTCCTTCCCCTCCTCTATCAGTGCAGAAGTGCATTACAGAGCTCTCGTTCTCACTCGTGTCTCTGTGTGCTTTATCAGATGAGATAAGGACGAGTGTTGAGGTTCTAATACGGTTCCTGCCCAGCAGGATTCTGCTCACGTGCACCGAGAACATCAAACACATACATCACTGCTGCATGCCATGACAACACAAACACTGCATTTTTAACCGTCAAGACACCAGGTTACTGAACGCACTTGAGTATTTGGACCCAAAAATGACAATTCTCTCATCAGTTACTTCCCCTCATGCCATCCCAGATGTGTGTGACTTTCTTTCTTCTGCAGAACACAAATGAAGATTTTTAGAAGAATATTTCAGCTCTGTACACTGAAAAAAATGGAAAGCAGCTCTGTTGAATATACTAAACCAGTACACTTTAAATCAACCTAATACATTTATGTTGAGAAGAGAACTTGATTATATTGTGTAAAGTCCTAGTAAAATTCAACACAGTCATAAAAATGTGATATGATTACATTGATATGAAATGATCAAACTGATTCAGACTTCTAACGGATAGTGTTCACTCAACATGATTTTTACTGCTTTCTCAATTTACTTAAATATACTGAGTTAATCCAACACAATTCTTTAGCATTTGGTCTCAACTTAATTTCATTGTGTACAATCCAACTGTTTACTTAATCCAGTTGTGTTGGGATTATGTGAAAAAGATTTGTTGCATCAAAGTATTTCTGAAACGGGACAGGGGATTTACATTTCCCAGCATGCTTTGCATGAGACTGGATTGGGAGAGTACATTTGGAAATGAAGTGTTATTTTAATGCATTTCTACACAAAATGAAAGAATTAGGAGACTTGTTAGTGTTTAATGTTCTGTTATGTTGGGATTTAGAGAAGTTTCTGTCATGATGGATATTTTTCGGAGGTTATCATTGTGGAGAAGACTGAAACTGATGGTTAGATGGAGGATGGGTGATTTACAACATTGTACTTTGCTGAACAATAAGTGAATATTGCTTTTGTCATGAAGTAAAGACTGAAAGATCATCAGCACTCAGACTGATTGAGGATCAGTAGATCCTTAACAGCATCATACTTGTCATACTGAACAAAAAAATATCTATAATATGCTAAAGTATATTGTTGCTAGATAGTAGCAAGCTGTTAAATTGAGTGGAGTAAATTAGACAGATCTAATTTAAGTGAGATTAACTTAATGCCTTTGGGTTTATGCAACACAAAACATTTAAGTAGAGCCTACATTTTCATTCCTTAATAAGGAAACTCATTTTCATTATATGGAACCGATGTCCATAATTGAATTACGTAAAACAAGTAGGGCCCATACAATCCAAGTGAATGGTGACCATAACTTTGAAGCTCAAATAAGCATATAAAGGCAGCATAAAAGTAATCCATACGACTCCAGTGGAGTAATCCATGTCTTCTGCAGTGATCCAGTCGGATTGGGTGAGAACACAAAGCTATCGCATGGCTTCAGAACACTTGGAATATTACACACAAGTCATAAGAATGAGGTTTTTTTTATGATTTCAGAAAAACCTGTCCCCATTCACTTTCATTGTATAGAAAAAAAGCAGCGTGAACATTCTGCCTAGTGAGATCAGTCTGCGGCCTAACATCTCCTTTTGTGTGTAATGGAAGAAAGTAAGTCAAACAGGTTTGGAACAACATGAGGGTGAGCATATGAGCAGAATTAAAATTTTCCGGTGAACTGTCCATTTAGGAGTCTGGCTTGTTGTGCTGGGGCTTTGAGCAGAATTACGAAGTCCTTATACACCACACTCTTAAGTACTGTGCACAAAAATAAGTAAATAAATAAAGCCATCTGCCTCAACACAAAAGAAGTTGTGCAAGGTATTTTCTAGAGGGCAGCTCACTTTCATAAATATAATTAGTAACCCATTATAAAACGCAAACACTGAGTGGAAGGCTAATAACGAGAGAGGGATAAAAGCGAGTGGCAAGAAAAAGAGTGTTGGAGGAGATAACTCCCTTCTGTTCATGATTTCCTGTTCTCTTGCATTGAAAGCTTTGGAGAGAAAGTGTAATTGTGCATGAGAAATTAAGTCTGCTACTTACTACTCTATTTAAAATACTCAGTCCCTGCGGGTAAGGAAGTTTGCTGTATAATGACAACGAATCATGACACCATGAACACATGCACTCACACACACCTATTTAAATGGTTTTATTGGTATGTAATCTACTATTTACCCAAAGTTTTACTGCTTGGCTTCGTCCAAGAGAATACAGAACCCCTTAGAGCAGGGTTTCTTTTTATTTATTTTTTTACTTTTTGATGCCAAGGTCCCCAAATATAATGAGAAAAATAGTAAACATGATATTATAAAGACTTCTTACTGTATACGCAAAAAAAAATAAAAATAAATAAATAAATAAATATTGGCTTTTGTTGTAATTTCACTAAAGCCAAAGGAAACTATTAAAATATTATCTGGAAAATATTTACTTTTTATTAAGCTGGCAGTGTATTTTTGTATTAATGTTAGATGTAAAAACCTGAAGAAAAACATTTTCCATTCCATTCGTATGTGGAGCACTTTTCACAAAAACATATATTGTTTCAAAGCATCTTTACAGAGAATAGTGAATTACAATTCTTCTTACAAATAAGATTTTATTTTTATTTTTTTTAATATATGAAATTAAATGCAGATTAACTTTTATTTCTAACTGTATTTATTTCTTATTATGGCTGTTAGTAGAATATAATAATCACAATTAATCTCATTAATCTAATTTTGCGTTCATTCACAATATATTTAGCATATATGCACAATGGTTACTGTAGTAAAACCATGGTTAACCCTTATGAAAATTAACCATGGTTTTACTACAGTAACCATAGTTTAACCATAGTAACCACAAGATTAACCATGGTTACTACAGTCATAGTTACTGCAATTATATTATAGTGAAATCATGGTTACTATATGGCTCCTACAGTGGTAAAACCATAGTAAATTGTATCCAAACCATGGTGTCTGCCAAAAAAAAACATGGTTACTACACTCATGGTTACTATGGTAATTTTTTAAACTTATTACTAAACTTATTTTTTATGTATTTATTTTTTCGAGGGTACGACGGTGTTTTAGTGCCACATAAATTTTTTTTAAAAAGTACGATTTCGAGATTAAAATTGTAATATTTTGAGAATAAGTCGTAAGGAAACATTAAAGTGATGTGGTGGAGAAGGGCCTGGGTATCTCAGTGAGTACTGACGCTGACTATCACCCCTGGAGTCGCGAGTTCGAATCCAGGGCGTGCTGAGTGACTCCAGCCGGGTCTCCTAAGCAACCAAATTGGCCCGGTTGCTATGGAGGGTAGAGTCACATGGGGTAACCTCCTCGTGGTCGTGATTAGTGGTTCTCGCTCTCAATGGGGCGTGTGGTAAATTGTGTGTGGATCGTGGGGAGTAGCATGAACCTCCACATGCTGTGAGTCTCCGCAGTGTCATGCACAACGAGTCACGTGATAAGATGCACGGATTGACGTCTCAGAAGCGGAGGCAACTGAGACTTGTCCACCGTCACCCGGATTGAGGCAAGTAACCGCGCCACCACAAGGACCTACTAAGCAGTGGAAATTGGGCATTCCAAACTGGGGAGAAAAGGGGATAAAAACAAAGTGATGTTGCGCTGTTTAATGTTGTGATTTTTTTTTCTCGACGCTTTAATAAGAAACCTCTTATCTTGATGACGGATTGCTTGAGAACTGCTGCTTTTTGTCTTACAATCAAATCTCACATTTGTTCTTTGCAATAATTATTATCAGTTCGTCTGGCGGAGTGCACAGGCCAACGTTTTGCCCTTGGGATCGATAATTGTATTGATGAGTGTCCGATAGAGGGCATTCAATGACCCATCTCCGCAGAGCCGCATCGATTTCATTTTCTACAATCCATTCGAATCAGGTAGCTGCCAAACGCCATTGTGTTTCACCTCGCACTGGACAGCCATTATCAATCACACACAGAGAATGGCCTGTCCGATCAGAGCAGATGTGCTGTCGCTCATTCTCAGGGACATTGTCGCTGGCCTACACCAGTGAGAGATGAGGTTCACTGTGGTGTGATGACGTTGTGTTTATAAGTACTACATTCGGTACAATTTACCGTGCATTAACTACAACGCAAACAGTCTGCACTGGCCTAGTTCAAGAGGTGCAAAGAACTTTTAATAAAAAAAAAGTGTGCCTAGCCCTCTTACATAATTAGAAATCCGTTGTGATATTCCTTGTTTCCCAACCAAGTAAAAACGCACGAATGTGAAGCTCATCTAAGTATGATGAACATCTATGACATTGAAATCAAAAGTCAAGATGTAATGCAATTGAAAATAATCTAACAGTTACACATTAAATCTATGGATTTTCTCTTTATTTTGGCCACTGTGGCAGTGCTTCCAAAATATTACTTTCTGTTTGGCTGGTGTTAGCATTAATGTTGACAGATCCCAATAAATATCTACTGCCTATTAGATGAATGAATTATATGAGAAAAATCTATTAATACACATGTAATTCATGTATAGGTGACGTATATCTTTTTTTAAACATATATCTACAATGTTATATACGGTATTTAAATTGTATGTATACAAAATAAAATTTCTTATAAGTGTATTGCTAGAAATAAATGCATATCATGATTTATATATTATTCATATTTTTATTTAAGTTGATAATATTACATCAGTCTGTCTTTTTGCCAGCCAATCGCTGCATTGCTGAACATGGTTTCAAGTATCAATACGTGTTCCCTTTTCAGAAAACACAGAGACGTGCAATTATCTCAGACAACTCAATCCAGATATTCTAATCAAATACTAATAAATATTATAATGATTCGAAGATCTGGCATATGTCATGACATTCCAGATGTGACGTATTAAGTGACATACGAACTTCGAAGAATGAGCCCTGACCTCTTAAATAGCTGAAAGCAAGTAAAACTTCCTTGCTCAACCAGCATCATGAGAGAGACGCTGCTGGTCCGCCATATCCACCAGCATTTTTCAGCAGTACCATGGTACTTCTTGATTCTTTATTGTTAGCCTGACATCGACAGAATCACAAAATATAAAGATTAAATGTCTATTGCTATTTATTTTTTACTACGCCGAAAAAAAAAAGTCTAGTCAGTTTCTGTCTGAATCTGTACCTCTCACAGGTAATTGCCTTAACCCTTGTGCACTGTTCGGTCATTTTTGACCGAAATCTTCTTTGTGTCTTTAATAAAAATGTTACACTTCATCTGAATGGCTCAAGGCTTGGTTACTTTTCCTACACTTTCTATCTGAAAAATTTGGACTGGAGTTTATGCCGCATGACAAAAAAAGCAATCATTGAGAAATTTTGAGGGGGAATTTGTCAAATAAAATCATAAATTCAGCCACAATGTACAACACACACACACAAATGAATAAGTGAAACCATAACACATCTGCAATGCAGAACAAATGCGCTCACACACACACTCTCACACATTATAATTTTTTTTTATAATTATAATTATATTTATTTATCACACATTATACATTTTGCACATATACAGTGAAATTCTTTTTTTTTTTTCACATATCCCAGCTAAGCTGGGGTCAGAGTGCAGGGTCAGCCATGATACAGTGCCCCTGGAGCAGATAGGGTCAAGGGCCTTGCTCAAGGGCCCAACAGTGGCATCTTGGCAGTACTAGGGCTTGAACCCCTGACCTTCTGATCAGTAACCCAGAACCTTAACCGCTGAGCCACCACTGCCCCCCAATTAATGAATGGGTGAGACTATAACACAGAGACATTTGTTTTTTATTTTATGGAATTTGGCAAATAAAATCAATAATTCAGCCACACAGCAGAACACACACACACTAATGTATGGGTGAGACCATGTTGGGCCTCATGTATTCAGATAGAAGACAAAGGCAGGCCTTACACAGTCGTAAAACCTAACTCAGCCCCCACACACCAAGTCGTAAATCTTACTGATAAAAATCACGCCAAAATCAAACAAAGGGAGTCCAAAACGGACTACAAATCCCATGAAGCCTTGCTCACTAAAGGATCGAACTCTCAACTCCTATTGGATAAGGCACATAACAGAACGTCCCTCAACTATGACATCATCAGGAGTAGAAATACCTCTGAAATGCTTCCGGGATTTGCTTCCAGCAAATTTGTTTGCAGTGTGTAGACATAGCTCATCGCTGCTCTCAGGTGCAACCTCGTGGCACAAGGAAGTAACGTCCGACTTGAAACTGTGGCCATACAATCTCCATCTTGCTGGACGAGTTGAGATTACTCTGTGTTCAACCGAACACTCTAACGGATCCGAAGGATACCACCGACCAATCCGCATCTTCATCTGTTTGCCTACAGAAGTGAAGAGATTAAAGATTTCTCTTCCATCTTCAATCAAGTCAACATTTATGAAGTTCTCCGCCAGTCCGCCGAGAATCAACAGCCGTGCTCGCTAACAGAGTGAGGAAACGGCCTCCCGTCATCACCCGAGCCTCAAGGAACTGGGTCGGAATTAAAGGACGGATGAACACACATTCTACCTGTGTCCTCATGCGATTCAAGTAAGAGGTTTACGTCTGGGCAGAGATAGAATATTATAGTGTGTTAGACCATAGCATATCCACAATGCAGAACACACACACAAATGAATGGATGAGACCATAACATATCCACAATGCAGAACACACACACACACACACACACACACACACATACGCACACAAATGAATGGGTGAGACCATAACATATCCACAATGCAGAACACACACACACACACACACAAATGAATGGGTGAGACCATAACATATTCACAATGCAGAACACACACACACACACAAATGAATGGGTGAGACCATAACATATTCACAATGCAGAACACACACACACACACACACACACATGCACACAAATGAATGGGTGAGACCATAACATATCCACAATGCAGAACACACACACACACACACACACACACACACACACACAAATGAATGGGTGAGACCATAACATATTCACAATGCAGAACACACACACACACACACACACACACACAAATGAATGGGTGAGACCATAACATATCCACAATGCAGCCCCCCCCCCACACACGCACAGGGGAACCACACACACACACACACACACACACAAATGAATGGGTGAGACCATAACATATTCACAATGCAGAACACACAAACAAACACACAAACAAATATGATTTGTCATATTACTCGACACATTCTTTTTTTTTTTTTTTTTGGTTTAACTTGAGAGCAAAGGACATGATGAAGCCGTCTGCTGATCTTTATTAATGGACGTTCTGCTGTATCACAGCCCCGAGGCAGCAGAGGGAACTCACACACAGCATTCAATAAGATGCAAAGTGTTTCACATATCAAATTAATCGCTGGACCTCCTCTTTGTCAATATTACCTGCCAATGTGAATGTCAGGGCGACACATGAGAATCCATTAGACACCGAGACAGTAGCCTGAACTGTGGCATCACGTTCAATCACTGTAGCCTAGTGTAAAAAAATACGTCTACAGACAGATATTCAGAATGTATTGTTACCTGGATCATAAAACATGAAAGACTGCCATGGGCCATTTTGACAGAATTCATATCGGCCTCTGTTAAAACTCCTCAGGAATATGCTGCTGTTGTGAAAACAGGGTTTGGGTGATTCCATTCAGTTGAAATGGAGGCATGTTATTAATTTATAACATAAATTAAGGGTTAAAAAGGGTTAAAGAGTGAATCTCCCAAAACCTGTCATGAACATGAGTCATATTTCACAAAAAAAAAAAAAAAGGAAATAAGAAATTATATTTTGCATGTAGAAAATATAATTATTATTATTTCTTTTTTTATGACAGTTAAGCACATTTACCCTACAATTTTCATTCTTTAATACTAAAAACAATTATTATTATTTTCATTGTCTTATGTATTTTATGCATGTGCTACATACTTTTATTCAAAGTGACTTACAGTGAAGTCAAGGTTTATTTTCCCTGGGAATCAAACCAACGGTTTTCCCATGGCATTCCTATGTCCATGATCTACCAGTTGAGCTATAGGAACAGAATAAATGTAATGCCACATGTTTGTGTTAGTTACACTGCCTTTATGCTGATTTAAATAAAAAATACAATAAAAGATCATTAAAAAATATAGTAATATAGTAAAATATATCAATGTAATACAGTAATGTGAATCGAATGGGAATCACCATTGATAATAATTGGAATTACAAAACATTCTGAAGTAAAACTGCTGGATGCATTATGGCGATGGAAGTGAGCTAGACAGTGCTACATGACACGTTTCACTGCAGTTTCCCAGTGAAATGTCCAGCGGGGGGCGCAAAAAGCGAGTGAAATGGTGTCGTAATCAGACTAGGTTTCAAAGGTGAATATTAGATGGAGTTTTTAATGAGTAAAACGTACCTCCCTAACCTAAAACTGTACCCTAAACATAACCAACAGTGACCTATGAGCAAATGAGAGGTGAACAAAACAGACATCCTTCCCCTTAACCAACATCTAAACCGATAGTGTCCTATGAGCAAATGAGAGATGAACAAAACAGACATCCTTACTCTAACCCAACATTTAAACCGATAGTGTCCTATGAGCAAATGAGAGGTGAACAAAAAAGACATCCTTACTCTAACCCAACATTTAAACCGATAGTGTCCTATGAGCAAATGAGAGGTGAACAAAACAGACATCCTTACTCTAACCCAACATTTAAACCGATAGTGTCCAATCAGCAAATGAGAGGTGAACAAAACAGACATCCTTACCCTGAACCAGTATCTAAACCGATAGTGTCCTATGAGCAAATGAGAGATGAACAAAACAGACATCCTTACTCTAACCCAACATTTAAACCGATAGTGTCCTATGAGCAAATGAGAGGTGAACAAAACAGACATCCTTACTCTAACCCAACATTTAAACCGATAGTGTCCAATCAGCAAATGAGAGGTGAACAAAACAGACATCCTTACCCTGAACCAGTATCTAAACCGATAGTGTCTTATGAGCAAATGAGAGGTGAACAAAAAAGACATCCTTACTCTAACCCAACATTTAAACTGATAGTGTCCTATGAGCAAATGAGAGGTGAACAAAACAGACATCCTTACTCTAACCCAACATTTAAACCGATAGTGTCCTATGAGCAAATGAGAGGTGAACAAAACAGACATCCTTACTCTAACCCAACATTTAAACCGATAGTGTCCTATGAGCAAATGAGAGGTGAACAAAAAAGACATCCTTACTCTAACCCAACATTTAAACCGATAGTGTCCTATGAGCAAATGAGAGGTGAATAAAACAGACATCCTTACTCTAACCCAACATTTAAACCGATAGTGTCCTATGAGCAAATGAGAGGTGAACAAAACAGACATCCTTACTCTAACCCAACATCTAAACCAGTAGTGTCCTAAAAGCAAATGTGAGATGAAAAGCAAAATTTTTGAAGCAACCACGTCCGCATTTTGTGTTGCTTCTATGACACTTTCGTCTCATGTTTCTAGGTTTGCAGTGTCCAAAGTCCAACACTCTATCAGGTGAGCTACCGTGGTATTTAGTCAGATTGAATGTAGCACGTAAAAGTCAGTTTCCAAAAATAGTTATATTAACTTTCATTCTATGACTAGGTTGGTTTTTGGGAGATTCACCTAAAAATGCTGAGAGAGAGAGAGAATGAGAGAGAGAGAGAGAGAGAGAGAAAGAGAGAGAGAATAGGTTCCTAAATCCCATGCTGGATTGATCTTCCAGCTTGTGGTGTTGGGAGTTCTGTAATTATGGTTGAACCAGGGGCGTAGATTCCAATATTTATACCATGATCAATGGAAACATGTAAATTCTTCACACTGTAACCCCCCCCCCCCAATGTTCAAGCTAAATCTACACCCTTGGGTTGAACCCACTTTTGCTGTCTTAACTCCCTTCCCTCTATCTTCTTCTCTTTTGCTCTCTCTCTGTCTTTCTTTCGCTCTCTGTCTCTCCGTCTGTCTCTTTCTCTCAACACTGCTGGAGAATTGCGTGCGGGTACAAGCGAGTGAGTAGATGCTGTTATGTGAGACGGAGTGCCCGGGGTGTTTAAACAGCGAGCGTTCGCTCCAGCGGGGAGAATTACTCTCTTGCTCTCTCTTGACACCACATTTGGCACCTGAGGCCTGGCCTGGCAAAGCACCTCATCATGAGACCCAATTCAGCGTGGCACCGCTATCCGTTTGGTAATGCGCAGCCTCAACCGCAGGTGGCTGCAGGCAACCAATGCCTCTATAATATTTCATTTGATCCATTTCATCTTAGAGAGGAGAGTCGATAGTGTTGCTGAGGGTGATATTTGCTGGTAAAGATGTTCTCTTTTAAGACGACACAGCAAATGTGCAGAGACGGAAGACTCAGCTCATCGTCATTCCAGCCAGAGCGGGCAGAGCTAAAGGTGTGACTGCATTTAACTGCTGCTTTGTGTCAACCTCATTTTGCGTGTCATACTGCTTAATTTTTATGGGAATGCCGAGTTTTATGATTCAGAACGAGGCTTTTCATCTCTGAGATCGGGAATTGATTAGATCATGAAAAGTTGTCTGCTTGTTTTTTTTAGCCCCTCTTAATTAGAACATACTAACCGATTCAGCAGAGTTTCAGCATTCAGGTTGCCAAGATATTCAACAGGCGAAGTCTCAGAAACCATACATCACTGTCACCCCCTTTGCTCTTTCGTTCCAAAGCTCTTCAAACCAGGTTGATTACCACATTTACATCCTCCTTCTACACATCCTGAAACGAAAGTGATGGATGCAGTTAACAGTACATTTGTGCTCTCTCTAAGACATTGAACTGCATTTGAGGCCTGGTGTCTAAACAATATTTATTGGGCAGTTATAGGACTGCTAGTCCCTTGATCAAGAGACGTAATATATTCTTATTTGACCAACAAAGCCAAACATTTGGTAAGTATGTTGAACGTGCATAGTTACAATAAGCCCCAAAAATACATGGTTGAAGAATTATCCATCATCTTACCTTTGATATTTATTAATAATGTTGACACTCTCTTCATGCATTGTGTTGTTTAACCCTAAATGCATGGGTGTTTTTCCAAACATTACCTTTTAGCAACCCAGCATGTATATCTATCACAAATGATAGATTAAAAAATAAACCTTTTGGGCCATAATTCTTGAACTGTAAGTGCAAGAAATAAAAATCTTTTTTCCTGTGATTCCTTGCGTCATGGTGAAGGGTTTTGCAACTGTCAAATTTTTGCTCCGCCCCTTCGTTTTCATCCTAGGCCATTTGCCCGATCGGAACCAAACCAGTGCAGATAGATTCAGCAGTGTCAATTCAGCAAGGAATTTTGAAATTTTGATTCATCGTCAAACGGTACGCCAAAATGTTTGTAGTGGGCATGTCCATTTTACTAAGATGGTTATAACTTTTGAACGGATTGAGATATTATAACCAAAATTGGTGCACGTATGTATGGGCTCATTTTGAGGAGACAAAAAACATTGCACACCTTTGCCTCTTGGTGGCGCTATAATAATTGAAAAACTAAAAATGGCTCTAACTATGGAACCGTTGGTCCGATCGACTTGGAATTTTGCATGCAGTGTCTTTGTCTAAAGTGTCATTAAGGTCTATGAGGACAGTTGCATATCTTTAAAAACATGGCCGCAAAAAAAAAAAAAAAAATCTTGTTGCACTTTGAAATTTTGATTCATCGTCAAACGGTACGTCAAAATGTTTGTAGTGGGCATGTCCATTTTACTAAAACGGTTATAACTTTTGAACGGATTGAGATATTATAACCAAAATTGGTGCACGTATGTATGGGCTCATTCTGAGGAGACAAAAAACATTGCACACCTTTGCCTCTTGGTGGCGCTATAATAATTGAAAAACTAAAAATGGCTCTAACTATGGAACCGTTGGTCCGATCGACTTGGAATTTTGCATGCAGTGTCTTTGTCTAAAGTGCCATTAAGGTCTATGAGGACAGTTGCATATCTTTAAAAACATGGCCGCAAAAAAAAAAAAAAAAAAAACTTGTTGCACTTTAATCTGTCTTGAATACTACTATTCTGATGCTAGTGAAACTTTGTAATACAGCACTTTTCATACAACTGTCTCCTTAAGAATATTCGCTTACAATGTATTCCTCTTTTGTAAGTCGCTTTGGATAAAAGCATCTGCCAAATGAATAAATGTAAATGTAAATGTAAATGGATCTACAAAATCCCTAAATAGTGTCAAATTTTCAAAACGTTTCCAAGACAATGAGAAAATAACAGAATAAAATATATTCTGATATATTTTTATGTTTTTTTATGTATTTAGCTACACATAAGTTACACGTGCATTTTCTCAGGCACTTTTTGAGTCTAAATAGATGCACAACAACATACATCATTTCAGTAGTACACTCAAATGACAATAACCAAATCATATTGTTCATGAGTTTATCTTGCTGTATGTTACTTCCATGTTGCTTCTTCATCAAATAGCAATGTCAAATGGAAATCAAGTCAATCACTGAAACATCAGCACCACCTTTAGTTGGAACTATCCTGTATAATATGTATGGGATATGGATTAGAGATACTGATAATCCACCATCGTCACACAGAAAATCAACATGATATAGTAGTCATTTGACTTGTAATAAACAACGAAATATATATCCTGTGATAGTAAACTTAAATAGATATGAAATAATCATAAAAATATGGATCAAAGCACATTGGAGTAGTTCCAAAAATTTACTGTGATAAAATTATCCGAACAAAATTAACCGGTTTTAACCAGTTACCATCGTTTAAAAATAACGTTTTCACTCCGGAACAATTGAAAATCACTTTGTTCCGGTTTTCAATTATGTTTTGCTAAAAATTTTGTTCATTTTTGGTTTTCCTTCCATGAACCGTTTTTAGTCCCTGATTATTACATAAATTGGGTTTTTAATGAAGCTATACTATTTTGGTAATTAAGCAGTTATAAAATAAATTTAAAAAAATACAACAACAAAAAAAAATCCCCTTTTTTGTGTGTGTGTGTTGTTGTTGTTTTGTTTTTGTTACACTATTCAAAAGAGAAAGGTTGAGAAATATTAAAAAGATGTAGGCATAACTCTAAAAAAAAATGTATGAGCTACAGGGGGTGGACCAGAAGTATGAATTAAAGGGTTAAACAGCACTGGCTGTTCTCTGTGTGGACAGTGACAACACCATTAATTCTCATCTGATCGTGCTGATACGAGGCCTGATGTTGCTGCTGTTTTCAAGGCATCATGCAAAATTACTTTGCTGAGAAAATGCACCTTTCTCCACCCAGAGCGATAAAGCTGCCTGTGCTGTGAATCGTGATATTTTCAAAGCAGTTTACAAAGACGGTCGGTATTAATTCTATTTTTCAGTGACTACCAAAGATTTATATACTGTATATACACACTGTAAAAAAAACTCCTGCAGCTGTGGTTGCCAGAATAATTATGCAAAAAATACAATAAAAATGTAAACAACTTTGCAGAACCTACAGTTTATAACAGTTGTATTTTCTATTTGCTTTTTTTTTTAATTATTATTATTATTTTATTATCTCTGTCTTGTATTGTTTGTGCACTGGAAGCTCCTGTCACCAAGACAAATTCATTGTATGCGTAAGCATATTTGGATATAAAGCTCATTCTGATTCTGACTCTAAACATCCTTAAAGAAGAAAAAATGACCTGAGAAACAGAATAACTTTAGATATTGAGTCTTGTCTTCAGACAAATCTAGTTAAATGTATTGGGGTTTATGCTAAAAAATAAATAATAATAATAATAATAATAATAATAATAATAATAATAATTTTAAATAGAAGCCTTTATTTTGGTCACACATTATACATACATTTTTGCATATATACAGTGAAATTTATTTGTTTTCACAAATCCCAGCTAAGCTGGGGTCAGAGTGCAGGGTCAGCTATGATATGGTGCCCCTGGAGCAGATAGGGTCAAGGGCCTTGCTCAGGGGCCCAACAGTGGGCATCTTGGTGGTGCCGGCGCTTGAACCCCTGACCCACTGAGCCACCACTGCCACCCCCCCCCCCCCATTTTCCAATGGGTTGAGAAAAATAAATTTGTTTTCTCCTTGCAACACGTTTTTTTTTTTTTTTACAACTGTTTGAAACATTTTTCAAGTGTATTTCAATATGTTCATTATTATTGAGCTTCTTGAGGAATGACACTGTTATTCTAAATCAATCAGAGCATCAGGAAAATGCCACTTAATTAATCTTTATGCTTCATTAGATTTTCCAATCATAATTAAATGATAAGTAGATATGAACTAAATATTCAAGCATTCCACTTATGCATTTCTTCCTGCTGACAATTAAAACCCCAAAACAATCTGGCATGATTGGAGGGTGATTGAGAACAAGTGCTTGATGAAAAAAATGAATGTGAGAGTGTGTGTTTGTGCTTTTGAGTGTGCTCGCCTCTTGCAGTGTATGAGCTCTTTGCCCTGCAGCTGAAGTGTCTTAATGTCACAGGAGAATTAAAAACTTCTACCTTTGCCAAGGGCCTTAATCTTAACATAGACCCTTGCTAAATCCAATACACTGGAGAGTACGACCAGGTGATGGGGTCAGTAAATACTGATTAAAACTGAGGTCAGTAAAAGGTGGTCTTTGAAAAAGAGTAAAGAATGAGTATAAAACACTCTTTTGAGGTGCTCCTTCAACACACTTTTAAGCAGCTTAAAGCTTCTCTTATGTGAAGCACTGTGGTTTTGCTCACATTTAGTTTTATTTCATCTAAACCTGCAATAATAACTGGTCAGACATATGACATGTTAGGGCCATACAGGAGTGTGTGGGGGTGACAGAAATGCATTCTGATATCACTCAAGAATGGCTGAGATTTAACAACTGCAATGTCAACAATAATTTTCTTAATTAGTATTTTTCTCTTGTTTTCCAGTAAAATATCTAAATATCTTCTTTTTTTTTATCCCCCTTTTCTCCCCAATTTGGAATGCCCAATTCCCACTACTTAGTAGGTCCTCGTGGTGGCGCATTTACTCACCTCAATCCAGGTGGCGGAGGACAAGTCTCAGTTGCCTCAGTTTCTGAGACCGTCAATCCGTGCATCTTATCACGTGACTCGTTGTGCATGACACTGCGAGACTCACAGCATGTGGAGGCTCATGCTACTCTCCGCAATCCACACACAACTTACCACACGCCCCATTGAGAGAGAGAACCACTAATCATGACCACGAGGAGGTTACCCCATGTGACTCTACCTTCTCTAGCATCCGGGCCAATTTGGTTGCTTAAGAGACCTGGCTGGAGTCACTCAGCACACCCTGGATTCAAACTCATGACTCCAGGGGTGATAGTCAGCGTCAATACTCGTTGAGCTACCCAGGCCCCCCTATATCTAAATATTCTAAAAACAAGATATATTTACTTGACAAGTGTAAGGCTGGCACCAGGATGTCTACAACCAAAAGGCGCCATTTCCGGTAAAAGTCAAAGAACTCTGCGAGAATCAATGTCATAGAACTCTCTCACAAAATCTGAAATCTTCACCTGAATATCACCACAGTGTGATAAATTGCAAATCACCTTGCTTCTCGATATCATTTAAGAGGTCTCTGTGCGACTGTTATAATGGTCTCTCTCCCATATTGATAAAACTAATGGTAACAAAGTTATAAGGTCTTTGCCAAATACTGCATAATTCTGGAGGTCTATCCCCCTCCTTCACCTACAATTTAAATGATCTCCTGTATGTTAACAAGGTTAAACCCCAGGAAGTCCAGAACACATTCACCCCCAAATTCTCATTGTTCAAAGGATAATACCATTTAGAACACAATGATTATTCTGTCTAGGTATTTAAGGTAAGTGTGCAGGGGCCTTTAGTGTGGGCAATAGGTTCTCTTTTCATCTGACCTGCGGGGACCCCCATTGGTCTATTCGCTGTCCAACTGGAGGGGCACAGGGAAAATCTAGGGGAGCAATGTTATTCATTTAACCCTTTAATGCAAACCTCGGGACCTCATTACAACCTCTGTACTTCATCTATTTTTTTAAGTTATCCCACACCTCCTTAGTATTCCTGAACCTATCTCTTTTTAAATAGTGTAACAAAAAAAGAAAATGTCAAAATTGCAAAAATTGTACAGGGTCCAAAAGTGTATAGAGTCTTTAAAGACACAAGATATGTAAATGTTGTCGCTTTTTTGCGCTTCCATATATCATACTTTTATGATTATTTCATATCTACTCTATATCTATATCTAAGTTTACTATCACAGTATTATATTTCTTTGTTTATTACAAGACAAACAAGTACTACATTCATACAAATGACTATTATGTATATCACGTCGATTTTCTGTGCCACAATGGTGAATTATCAGTATTCCATATGCGTGTACAAACATGCTAACCTATACGTGCTATTTCTGGCACAAGTTGGCGCTGATGTTTCAGTGACTGACAGTGATAGAAGCAACATGGAAGTAAACTATAGCAAGTTTAACACATGAACAGTATGATTTGGCTATTGTCATTTGGGTGTACTACTGAAATTGAGTAAATTGTGTGACTATTTAGACTCAAAAAGTGGCAGAGAAAATACCTTTGTGTAACATATGTATTATGTGTAGCTCAATATGTGTTTGACAGCCAGTTGCATCTCATGAAATGTCGGTGTGGAAGAAATTAATCCTGTTCGATATTTGTTACATCATCTCTATGATATATGAAAAATATATCAGATTATTTTCTAATTGTTATGAAAACTTTAGGGGCACTATAGGGGCATTTTGTAGATCCAGTTGTGATAGATGTAAGTGCTGGGTTGCTAAAGACTAGCTATTATATAAAGGTATATAATAGTCTACTGTTTGGCAAAATACCCATCCAAGAGTTTATTATTATTGAGTGTTAGAGATACACCTAATGAAAGGCACTGAAAACTGAAAGAAAAAAAAATATGGTGACAATTGTTTTAAATTGCCTGTAAATTAGCCTCATGTTCTGCAAAAGTAGTTTTCACCTCAGTTCCAAAAGTGACAGATGACAGGAAAGCTCATGCAGTTTAACAGATTTTTCATCCGCTTCCTCCTTCACCAGCCCATGAAAACACGTGTTTCACTCAGTGATTTCTCATTACAAAAACACAAATTTAGATATAAGTACAAAAAGAGCTTTAAACCCCACTGTCAATGCCGGAGATGAAAGGAAACAACTGTCGGAACCCTGTCAAGCCGTTGACATTGCCGGGCATGCGCTGGCATTATCTGCACAGCACGTGCTGCTGGAAGTGCGGGAATCGCTCGTCTGCTGACCAATCCGCCACCTCGGCTCATGCTTCTCTTCTTTTCTTCTGTCAAGCAGTGGGAGAGAGAGGAGGAACAGAGAGACGATGATGTGTTTTTCTTCTTTTTTCTATTTCTGAGGCGAAATGAGGATTCTTTTTTTTTTTTTTTTTTTTGGAAGCTAAGACAGACAATGTGTTTTTGTGCGGCGCTGTGCGTCTGTATATATTGTCTCTAATGCCTTATCATTAAGGCTAATGTTGATTAACTTCTAACAGCTCTTTCTTGAAGCTGTGTGCGTTTGGAGTTTGGCAGGAATCATTTCAACACACTAACAATTAAACACACTAACCAATGCCTTCCCAAGCTTTTGTTGATAATTAGTTGTTTTTGAAATAGCTGGACTGTCAAAAGTCTCTGAAATATCTTTGTGCAAACAGGCTTCAAGTGCTATCAGTTCTCTCACTCTTGCTTTCTGAATGGGATATTTACACAGCTGCCATATGCTAAAGACTATTGAAGCATGAAAGTAACCTTTGTAAAATGTTATATCACTACACACAATCCTGGTAGTTTTCACTTCAATACATTTTCAATGGTCACATAAAGGTGCTGGCCGCAGGTCATCTCTTGAACGAGTGATCCTATAAAATAGCCTACATGCAGAGCTTCCTTTTAATAATGCTTGTGTAACTTTATGCTGACCTGTGCACACAGGATATAAACCCTCAAACAAAAACACATGCACAGTACTATAAATACACATAGGCCTCAGATATAGACATGCATTCACATAGATCTGTGCAGTGTAACCCTAATGTTGTCAGTACATAAATCAAGTTGTCGTCATTAAACATTACTTGAAATGTCAAGTTTGGAGCTCTTAACTCAAATATAAGTTCCCTGACTTATATTTATCTTAAAAATCTGTAGACTTAAGATTTTAAGTGTAAATAACTCAAACGTTTGAGTACAAAATTTAAGATATGGCGAATACCCTTAATCCGCTTGCTTGGATTATTTAATTATGCTTCCTTGGTCAAGGGAATTTATGAGGGAATTTACTCTAAATGGTTGTTATTAAGAGTTTAGAGAGGTTTTAGCTCTTTTGTAGTATTATTTATGTTGTTTTGTTGCACATAGTCTTTACGTATAATGTCACCAGGGTGATCTGTGCCCCTTTTGTCGAATTTGGACACTGTTATCTCTATTTCGGTTCTGTTACGTTTTCAGTACAGGCATATACTGTATGTATTTCAGTGGAGAATTAAGTTTATGTAATGATTGACCTAGAATTGGTTTAAATCTTTTTTTGAGCTGTGTTATTGTATGATCTTAATTTGAGTCAATTCAACTAAAATTATTAAGTAGAAACAACAATAATTAAATAGAAAATATGAGCTAAGTCTACTTGTATCTAGCTACCTAAACGTAAGGAGTTAAATTGATTCTATATGAATACCAAGTTAAGTGAACTTAATTACACAAGTTTTGTAGATGCCTTTACTCAGTTCAATCGAGGAAACGAGTTAACTCAATCAATTGAGTAGTGTCAACTTATTAGGGTTTTCAGTGTGCCAAACACACAGGCTCAGAAGGTAATTTCACTTATTTAAGGAATGATTCACCCAATCATTTACTCATCCTCATCTCGTTCCAGACCTGTGTGAGTGTGACCCGTGCTTCTTTCTTGGAACACTAAAGGAGAGGAGGCAAATGGGGACAGGTGCTGTCATGCTCCAAAAACTGACAACAAGCTTATAAAAATACCATATGACTGACTCGTGCACTATGTAACCAGCAGGGCCATTTCTAGGCATAGAAATTTTAGAGTCTTAGTTGAGATGCCCTAGGCGACCGCCTAGTTCACCACTAGCTGGGGGGGGTGGGGGGGGCACGCCAACACCAGCCCCCCACACACCCCACCCCCACAGGGATGCCAGTTGGGATCTCACCTAGGGTGCCAAAATTGTCAGAAATGGCCCTGGTAACAGGTTCTCTTTAGCCATACAATTACATTGAGTAAGAAACAGACTTAAACCAACATTGTCATTTTGGGTGAACCTTTTAAGTATATCTATATCTGCATGTAAACAAATCAGACCACTTTTCATCTAATAACAGATATATTTATTATTCAAAAAATGCTTTCAAAATGTTCCTTAATAATGGAAGAATTAACACTGTTGTGCTCTTCCACCCAAATCTTCTGTTCCTGTTTTTCTCTTGGAAGAGGTGTGAGTGCAGTGCAGTGTCATTTAATGTGTTGAAAATCAGCTCTGGGATCATCAAACACCTCATAACTTTCAGCCTCTATTCTTGAGCCTTGTATAGCTACACATACACAGCACATAAACATTAGATGTTCAGTCACAAGAGTGTTGAAACAACCCAAGAGGATCAACCTCAACACTAATATCATTATGCCACCTTTACATCTCCAGCACAGTGGGAGGAACACTGTCTTGGTGAGTGATTTGAAAGAATTGAAAGAGATTTTTAAAAGAATGTGAGTGAGTAAGTGAGTGATGGAAAGCCAATAGATTTCAGGCATGAAAGGGTTCTGTTTATTTCTTATTATAATCTTCTATGGTGATTCAACATTTTGCTCTCTCTTGTCATTTCACTAGCCCATACGATCATGGTGTTATAAACACATCTGCTCCAGCTGCAAACACAGGTAGAGATGCTCTTCTCCACAAAAATGCTGTTTGACTTTGTGGAATCCCTCTTGTTAAAGACTGGTCGGTAATCACTCTCTCTCTACTGTTTTTCCTTTATCTCTCTCCATCCATCTCTCCATTGCCAAAGGTTTTAAAACTCATTAATATTTCCCGGATTAGTATTCAGATCTCAAACAATGAAGTTAATTACGACAGATGATTATTGCTGTAAGAGCTGTGGAGTTCTTAAGGCATTAGTCTTTAGAGGGGTCAGACAAACTGACACCAGATCAGCTAAAGTTACAGAACTATTTTTGTTTCCATCAAAACAGAAAAATATATGACAAACACACGGCTCAGAAAACGAAATCTGTCTGCATAATAAAGTCAAAATGCATTCTGCTGACAAAAATGAGTGCCAAGAAAATGTGAATTATGTTTTTTCTATACTACTTGCTTCAGAAAAGCATCACGATTATTATCTTACATACTTATTATTGTTCCTCACAAATTTCGGCATCTAACTTGACCCTCACTGTTTGCCGTACACCCATGAATGAAGTGTCAATTCGACCGGCTTATTGAGGAAAGGTGTGCTATGACTTTTATAAGTGATCGGGCGAACAATGTTTGCCTGGCGAATGCAAAAACGAGCGAAAAATCCCATAGACTTAATATTGACGGGATCATATCTCTGGATCAGAATGTCATAAAGAGCCTTCAGGGTTGGCTCTAGCTGAGCCCTAGCAACCATTCAGAGCACCCTAGCAACCAACCATTCAAAATGGGATTTCTCTGGATTAAAATGACATATAGATCTGGGGGTTGGCTCTTTTGACTCAGGCTCCCAAGAAACCTGTTTATTATCACCCTCGCAATTGCCTAGCAACAAGATGGGCTCAACCTAGCAACCGTGTGGCATAACACATTACTCTGACTGAGACCATCGTAGAGACATGGGGGTAGGTTCTTTTGACTAAAGGCTTGAAAACAGCCTTTAAGTCTCACATGCAACTACCTATCCATGCCCTAGCAACCATCCAGTGCACCCTTGCAACCATATAGCAACATGCTCCAACCATATCTCAACATCAGAACATGGTACAGACATGGGGGTTGGTCCTTTTGACTGAAGCTGTCAAGCAGCCTCACTAACCTGTAAAAAATGCCTAAAAAACTGTGTATTTTTATAACAAGGTATATTTCAATATAATAATTTGTATGCCTGTTTTATAGTACATGTAATTCAGATCTACATTTTACCACTGACACTGGTATATAAAAGCCTTATATTCATACAACTTTCATCCATGTTTGATAATATATATTTTTTCTCCTCAGATACCAGTTCATCCACTTTCATCCTTTTCATTTAGTTGATAATCCTCTTACTTTCAAACATTGATAATGCCATGCAGCAGGTCATTAGACATTGAGACTCATGTTTTGTCATGGAAATGAATAAAGTGAGACAGCTTTTAATTCAGATCTAATGAGCCCACATCATAACAGAAAAAGTGGTTTAAAAAACTATTCAAATCTCCATGTCACTTTTTCAACTGTTAGTATTTCCGTGTATATCTCCCCTGGCTTAAATGAACTGCCTTTTATAGCTCATTGAGTGATAGCCTGGATTTGTTGAGGATCATTGCCATTACAACAGCCACTGCAAAAATACTGTTATCTTCTCCGGTGATATCAAAATGATATACTGTGTATTGTGAGGCATCATTCAGTCTCACAGATGTGATACAGATCAGCCTGCCTTAAGTATATAATGATGACAAGTGGAAAAAAATATAATTTTCAGTCAACCTCAGTGACACGCCAGTCTCATTTGGGTATGTGGGGGAGGGAGGGGGAAACTGGAAAATCATGTCTAATGCCCAGTCACAGTTAAAAGCGATTTTGCCTCAAATATTGCTCACATACCTTTTTATAATTACTATATTCCACAAACAAGAATGCAAAAATAATACAACAGTAGTAGCATCATTAGTGAACAAAAAGATCACTAAAAGCAAATAAATAATATCTTTTATTTTTAGCTTCTTCAGAGTCACCACCCTCTGTGTAGATTCCAGCTATGCACACTCTGTTTATTCTAAAAGCAACATCATGAGGTGCTTCATCCTGAGTTTCTAACACTACTGAAGGAGTTCACATGTATGCAACTAATACATTTCAAACATAGAAATAAATAGATTATAAATAATAAATAAATAAATAAACATAGGCACAATTTATTAGTCTACAATACTACTTTCAAGCATTTAAGCCTTTACATCAAAAAGTTTATAATATTTTATAATAATTATTATATAGGTTTGTGTCTTACAGATGTCTAGACATACATATTACTGTACAAAGGTCTTAAAGGAATGTTCTGTGATCAATACAAGTTAAGCTCAATCAACAGCATATGTGGCATAATGTTGATTACCACAAAAAGTAATTTCGACTCGTCCCTCCTTTTCTTTAAAGAAAAAAAAGCAAAAATTGAGGTTGCAGTGAGACACTTACAATGAAAGTGAAAGTGGGTTTAAACACATAAATGTGAACCTTATAATTTTATAAAAGCACTTGCAGTAATTCTCTTGTTAAAACTTTGTATTATTTGAGCTGTAAAGTTGTTTAAATTGTAATTTTTACTGTCATTTTAGGGTTTTAGAATTTGTTGACATAACATCATCATGGTAACGAAGGTGTAAAACTGGCTATAACGTTACACAGAAAAGGTTTGTAAGTGATTTTTTAACACTAAAATTATGTTTACACTGATATACTTTATGTATTGTGGCTATAATTTTGAAACAGTGAGTATTTTAACGTTCAAAAATTGGCCCAATTCATTTACAATGGAAGTACCTCACTGTAATCCAGATTTTTGCTTTTTTTAAAGACAAGGAAGGTCGAGTCAAAATAAAATGTTTTGGTAATCAACATTATGCCACAAATGCTGTCGATTGAGCTTAGCTTGTTTTGAACCCAGAACATTCCTTTAAGTGCAATTTTTTTCTCACAAAAAACATTTAAAGTGGTTATTTTATATATTATGATTTTAGTTCAAAAATATACATTTTAGATTTAAAAATTCCTTTTGCAAATATAATTACATATATATTATATAATATAGCATCACAGTCTAACTGTTGCTAGTTCTGATTGCTTGTCTTCATTGAGACATTACAATTGGTGTCAGAAGTGGGATGTCGGGAACCGGACCAGGAGGAGGATCTCCTGTCGATGGACGAAAGTGAGTGCGTGGGTTTCAGTTTTCCATGGAGACATGTGCGGTTCCTTCAGGCGATGGTGGTGCGACCGCTACCGCAACCGAGTGCGTTGACCGTCGTGATAGTACGAGGGTCCACGTGAAACTGCCGTGATATGACGGATCAGTACCCCCGGAACCCTATTTCACACAGGTCCAACTGGTGGTGTGGCGTGCTGAATGGAACCTAGAGGATGCTGCAGTTAATTTGGCCCTGGTGCTCGAAGGCACAGCATTGCAAGATCTACTCGACCTCACACCGATGGAGCAGCGAGATTAAGTGACTCTTGTTTCTGTGCTCAAACGACGGTTCAGAGAAAGGCAGACAACAGAGCAGCAACGGGATCAGCTGGCTGGCAGGCGGAGGAAGGAGGATAAGAGTTTAGGATCCTTAGCCGTGGGTACCCCCAGTGTGATGGAGCTGCTCAAGAAGAACTGGCCCTCCACACATTTCTGCAAGCTCTCCTCCCTGAGATGCTGCGGAAGCATGTTCGCCTCGCTGTCCCAAAATCTCTGGCGCAAGTATTGGCAGAGGCGGAATTTGGCAGAGGCTGTGTTTCTTATGGCACAAGCGCCAGAAGCATTCCACAACCCTCATGCAATAGTACAGCAGGCTGAATGTGCTGACGGTGGAAACACTGAGGAGGTGGGTCAGGTAGAGGCAGCTACCCTATGGGCTGAGTACAGAGAACTCCTGCCGAGACAGAGGAGGTGATCTACCAGGTGGGAACTATGCTACCACTGTGGAGAGATGGGACACGTGGCTCGTGACTGTCCTGCCCCTGTGACCCAGCCCTGCATCCCTCCACTGTCGGAAAACTAAAGGCAGGAGGCAGGGCGGTGGGACTGCTGCTCCCACCACTTTCTACTCCCCTCCATGGCAAGTGCTCTCTGGTGGGACACACTCAGGGCTTGTACGTACTCTGTGTCCTCGATGGCCACCCCTGCCAAGCCCTGATTGACACAGGATCCACCATCTCCACCATCTGCCCTGGGGCTCTGCAGGGAACCATGGGTCTACGACCACCTGGCTGGTCAGCTACCTCATTGCAGATGAGGACAGTGACTGAGGAGCAGGCAGCCATAAGGGGAAGGAAGCTCCTGCAAGTGCCTGTGGGCACTGATAACATCACCCATGAGTTTTGGTTGGCCAACGTTGAGGATGCCTGCATTATGGGGCTGGACTTCCTGACACTGTGGAGCGTGTGTAGATGTAGCAGGGACTCATCTCCACTTAGGCACAGACATTGTGACCTTGCAGAGGGGTCAGAGAACAGCTGGAGTGTCCCTGGCCCACCTACAGAGGAAATCAACCAGCCAGCAGACCTGGGATCCACCCCAGGAAACTATGCCCCTGGATGTCCAGATCATACTGCACCAGGACTCCCCACAAATCCCGCCCCACACTGGCAGTTTGATGCATCAGGTAACCCCATCAGATCATCCAGGCTGTCCATGAACTGTGGCAGCACAGCAGGGGAGGATTCAGCATTAATCAAGGTCAGTAGCTTGGGGAATGGCTTGACAAACACCAGGACATCTTCAGATGAGGAGTGTGGGCATACGGGGCTGGTAAAGCACAAAATTGACACCAGCACTGCTCCACCCATACGTCTGTGGCCCCACCAACTGACTCTGGCCAAGCAGTGGGTGGCGGAACAGAAGATCCTGGAGATGGAAAAGGCAGGAGTCATTGAGCTGTCAAACAGTCCGTGGGCGGCTCCCGCAGTGCTTGATAGGAAAAAGGACTCCTCCTGGCGATTCTGTATTGACTACCGATGCCTCGACACAGTCACAAGGAAAGATTCCTCTTCGCTGCCCTGCATTGGTGACATCCTGGATTACATTGCCAGGTCTAGTTTGTTCAGCTCCCTTAACCTCCGAAGTGGGTATTGGCAGGTGGAACTGGCCACTGAGGCAAAGCCCAAGACCGGTTTTACAATTGTCAGGAAGCCTTCCATCGGCTGCAAGAGGCTCTGTCTGGGGTTCCAGTGCTGGCATATCCTTACCCAGGACATCCATTCATTATTGACACTGATGCAAACAACGTGGAGGTTGAAACAGTGTTGTCTCAGGCTGGCAAGGACAGGGAACACGTTGTTGCTTACTACAGCCAAGCCTTGAGTAAAGCTGAGAGGAACTATTGCATCACCCATCAAGAGTTGTTGGCAGTGGTGCGAGCACTCTGCCATTTCAGACCATACCTTTATGGTCAAAGGTTCCGGCTGCAGACTGACCATGCTTCTATTACCTGGCTACAGAGTTTCCAAAATCCGGAGGGTCAGGTGGCCCGGTGGCTGGAGATCCTTCAGGATTATGACTTTGAAATCCAGCACCAAGCCAGCTGACAGCATGGGAATACAGAAGCTCTGTCCCACCGCCCATGTAAGGTGGTTGACTGCCACTACTGTAGATGGCCGGAGGAGCGAGAGCAGGCTGTGCAGGAGATGATCATGCGACAGATCGATGGAGAGGTTGGAGAATGGGCTGGCCTGGAACATCACGATTTGCAGCAGCTGCAGGAGGCCGACTCCACACTAGTGAGGCTACTTGAATGGCTGGCAGTTGGACAGCTACCAGAGTGGCAGGAAGTGACGGCACTGGAACCAGAAGTGACAGCCTATTACTCGCAGTGGGACACTCTCACCCTCTATAATGGTCTGCTGTACCGGCAGTGGAAAGCACCCAGTAGGAAACTACCTACTTGCAACTGCTGGTGCCTCACTCCCTTAGACCCCAGGTCCTGCGGATGGTCCATGGCTTGGTGGGGGCCGGCACTTTGGGGTGGCAAAAACACTGAAATTACTGAGGAGACTGTTTCACTGGGTAGGATGTCATCAGGATGTGGAGCATTACATCCACTGCTGTGATGCCTTCACAGCCCAGAAGGGTCCCACGCGATGACCACATGCCCCTCTGCAGCAGTACATGGTGGGGGTGCCAATGGAGTGGGTAGGGTTCGACATCCTGGGGCCCTTTCTGATCTCGGAAACTGGGAACCGCTACGTCCTAGTAGCCATGGACTACATCATGAAGTGGCCTGAGGCATATGTGGTACCTGAACAGATCAGAGATGCAACTTCGAGGTGGAGGTGTTTGGAAAAGTTTTTCGGCTCCTGGGGATCAGAAAGACCCATACCACCCCTCTCCATCCACAAAGTGACGGCCTGGTAGAGCGATTTAACCGCACCCTGTCCACCCAGCTAGCCATACTGGCCAGCAATCACCAGCGTAACTGGGACCATCACCTACCCCTTTTACTGTGGATGGCGGTCCAGGAGTTCACAGGTTGCACCCCGGCTGTTCTCAATCTGGTTTGGGCCCCCTCCTGAGCCAGAAATTCTGGGGGGGGGGCAAGAATGGACTACTTGTGGTGGCTGTGAGACAACCTATGGGTGGTCCAACAAAAGGCAAGAGATAAGCAGGGGAGTGCAGCTGCCAGACAGTAGCAGGCGTGTGATGTCAGCAGCAATGACAAGGACTTTGCTCCTGGGGACAATGTTTGGGTTTACTGCCCAGAATGTAAAAAGGGCCACTCTCCAAAGCTCTGCAGTCACTGGCGAGGCCCTTGCGAGGTATTGGCTAAAGTTTCTGATGTTGATGTGGTGATGTGGGCATAGCTGAGCAACGTCTGTGGACAGTGAGGCCGGGAGAGGACGAATGGGAAGGATTGACACCTGTGAGAAATTATCTCTAACAGCTATTCTGTGTTACAGTGAGGGCTGGAGAGGGATAAAAAGGGAGTCCAGACCACCGGAGGAGAGAGAGAGAGAGGGGACCGGAATGATGGTGGAGCATTTGAAGCAGCAGGGAACTTCACACTGCTCCAGTGATCTATTGAAGATCTGTGTGAAGATTGGGGCCAGTTGGTCAGCGCAGACTTTCAGACAGGCAGGTGAGACACCGTCTGGGCCTGAAGCTTTCCTAGACTTTTGTTTCCATAAGACCCAGCACACATCCTCCTCACAGAATATAAGTGCAGGTTGAGTAGCAGGAGGGGGAGGAGGGGGGTTCCAGGAGGTGTTGGTGTGTTTGTGAATTGAAGATCAGAGTGGGGGAGGGGTGTGAGTCTAGGCTTTTCAAACCTGCAGTAAAACACATTCAGTTCATCAGCCATTTGATGATTCTCTACAGAGCGAGGGGGAGGTGTCTTATACTTGGTAATGCTTTTCAGGCCTTTCCACACAGATGCAGGATCATTGGCTGAAAACTGATTTTTCAGCTTTTCAGAGTAGCTTCTTTTAGCCACTCTGATTTCTATAGTCAGCGTGTTTCTGGCCTTGTTGTACAAGATTTTATCCCCACTTCTGTAAGCATCCTCTTTGGCATAACAAAGCTGTATGAGTTTTCCTGTTAACCATGGTTTATCATTATTAAATGATACAAATTTCCTTGAAGGGATGCACATATCCTCACAGAAACTGATATATGATGTCACAGTATCTGTGAGCTCGTCCAGGTCTGTGGCTGCAGCTTCAAAAACACTCTAATCAGTGCAGTCAAAGCAGGCTAGTAGTTCCAGCTCTGCGTCATTGGTCCATCTCTTTACAGTCCTTACTACAGGCTTAGATCATTTTAGTTTCTGCTTGTAGGTCGGGAAAAGTTGAACCAGACAGTGATCAGAGAGTCCTAAAGCTGCACATGGGACAGAGCGATATGCATCCTTTAGAGTGGTGTAGCAGTGGTCCAGTATATTTCTGTCTGGTGGGGCATGTGATGTGTTGTTTGTATTTTGGCAGTTCACGGGTGAGGTTAGCTTCATTCAAATCTCCCAGAATAATGATAAGTGAGTCGGGGTGTTGTCGCTCCATATCTGTGATGTGATCAGCCAGCTGTTGCATCACTGCCTTCACGCATGCTTGTGGCGGGATGTACACACTGACCAGAATAAACGAGGAAAACACCCGCAGCGAGTAGAAAGGCTTACAGTTGATGAAGAGCGCTTCTAAATTAGGACAGCACATGTTCTTCAATGCTGTTACATCTGTACACCAACTTTCATTGATGTAAAAGCATGTTCCACCACCTCTCGTTTTCCCGGATGATTCCACAACGCAATCCGTTCTGAACAGCCAGAAGCACGGCAGATGTAGCACGCTGTCCGGGATGGCTTCATTCATCCAGGTTTCCGTGAAAAATAGAGCAGTGGAGTTAGAAAAGTCCTTATTTGTTTGAGTGAGCAGAAGCAGTTCATCCGTTTTGTTGTTTTTTTTTTTTTTTTGGAGATTTTTCCCCTTTTTTTTCTCCCAATTTGGAATGCCCAAATCCCAATGCGCTCTAAGTCCTCGTGGTCGCATAGTGATTCGCCTCAGTCCGGGTGGCGGAGGACGAATCCCAGTTGCCTCCGCGTCTGAGACAGTCAACCCGCGCATCTTATCATGTGGCTTGTTGAGCGCATTGCCACGGAGACATAGCGCATGTGGAGGCTTCACGCCATCCACCGCGGCAACCACGCTCAATTCACCATGTGCCCCACCGAGAACAAACCACATTATAGCGACCACGAGGAGGTTACCCCATGTGACTCTACCCTCCCTAGCAACCGGGCCAATTTGGTTGCTTAGGAGACCTGGCTGGAGTCACTCAGCACGCCCTGGGATTCGAGCTAGCGAACTCCAGGTGTGGTAACCAGCGTATTTTACCACTGAGCTACCCAGGCCCCCCATCCGTTTTGTTGGCGAGGAAGCGGACATTCCCCAGATGAATACTCGGCACCAGCGTCGTAAAGTCGTGTTGATGAAGCTTTACAAGCGTGCTGGAGCGCTTCCCTCTTTTGCGTCTATTGGGGCACTTGTAGAACACCGCTACTCCTCTAACTAAGATGTCTAATAAAACGTCCGAATAATTAAACACCAGCAAAAAAATTTATATATATATATATATATATATATATATATACTGACGGCCAAAAGTTTGGAATAATGTACAGATTTTGCTGTTTCAGAAGGAAATTGGTACTTTAATTCACCAAAGTGGCATTCAGCTGGTCACAAAATATAGTCAGGACATTACTGATGTCAAAAACAGCACCATCACTATTTGAAAAAAGTCATTTTTGATCAAATCTAGACAGCAGCCATCACTCCAACACCTTATCCTTGAGTAATCATGCTAAATTGATCATTTGGTACTAGAAAATCACTTGCCATTATATCAAACACAGCTGAAAGATATTTGGTTCATTAAATGAAGCTTAACATTGTCTTTGTGTTTGTTTTTGAGTTGCCACAGTATGCAATAGACTGGCATGTCTTAAGGTCAATATTAGGTCAAAAATGGAAAAAAAAGAAACAGCTTTCTCTAGAAACTCATCAGTCAATCATTGTTTTGAGGAATGAAGGCTATACAATGCTTGAAATTGCCAAAAAACTGAAGACTTCATACAAAGGTGTACACTACAGTCTTCAAAGACAAAGAACAACTGGCTCTAACAAGGACAGAAAGAGATGTGGAAGACCAGATGTACAACTAAACAAGAGGATAAGTACATCAGAGTCTCTAGTTTGAGAAATAGACGCCTCACATGTCCTCAGCTGACGGATTCATTGAATTCTACCCGCTCAACACCAGTTTCATGTACAACAGTAAAGAGAAGACTCAGGGGTGCAGGTCTTATGGGAAGAATTGCAAAGAAAAAGCCACTTTTGAAACAGAAGAACAAAAAGAAAAGGTTAGAGTGGGCAAAGAAACACAGATCTTGGACAACAGATGATTGGAAAAGAGTGTTATGGATCTTAACCCCATTGAGCTTTTGTGGGATCAGCTAGACTGTAAGGTGCGTGAGAAGTGCCCGACAAGACAGTCACATCTATGGCAAGTGCTACAGGAAGTGTGGGGTGAAATGTCACCTGAGTATCTGGACAAACTGACAGCTAGAATAACAAGGATCTGCAAAGCTGTCATTGATGCACGTGGAGGATTTTTTGATGAGAACTCTTTGAAGTAGTTTAAGAAGTTCTGAACAATTGTAATAGTAATTTTTCACGTTATTAATGTCCTGACTATACATTGTGACCAGTTGAATGACACTTTGGTGAATTAAAGTACCAATTTATTTCCATTAGAGCAAAATCTGTACATTATACCAAACTTTTGGCTGCCAGTGTATATATATATATGTATATATATATATATATATATATATATATATATATATATATATATATATATATATATATATATTATATAGTATTCTGATTTTAGTGTATCAGTAGGAAATATCAATTTTAGATTCCAACATTCCCTTTGCAAATAGAATTGAACAGAAGAAGAACAAGGAGCCCTACAACAGATGGTATGGCCCCCACAGAGCCCGGATCTCAACATCATTGAGTCAGTCTGGGATTAAATAAAGAGACAGAAGCAATTGAGACAGCCAAAATAGATGGAAGAACTGTGGCGAATCTACATGAAGCTTGGAACATCCTATCTGTCAACAACCAAGAAAAACTGTGTCCAGGTATACCTAGGAGAAATTGGTGCTGTTTTGAAGGCAAAGGTTGTCACACCAAATATTGATTTAGCTTTTTTTATGTTTACTGGACTGTGTATGATAAATGAAAACTATTTAGTTTACTTTGCAATATTTTTAATTTTTCAAGTGCCGAAAACTTTTGCATAGTACTGCAGGGCCGTTTCTGAGCATATGGGTCCCTAAGCAAAATCCTACTTGGAGGCCCCCCATCACCCATGGAACCCATGGCTCCCAACTCGTATGTGCACTTCATGATGACAAAAACTCTTTGAGCATGCCTGTGACATCTAGGTACAACTTTCTTTTCTTGCAGTTACATTCTCCCTTCCCTCTCGGGCCACAAGTGGGATATATATAGATAAGTTTATCTATCTATCTATATATATATATATATATATATATATATATATATATATATATATATATATATATATATATATATATTAGTGTGCATGAATGTAATGTAATGGTGATTGAAAGATATTCCTCAAAAGGCTATTGTATCATATTTGATACATGTAAATTCAACATGCTTTTTCAATAATATACAAAATTTTAACCAAGCATAAGTTGCTTATATTCAGCAAATACTCATTTAAAATATCAATAACAATATAATCATTAGTCAATTTTACTTTATTAACATAAGATATCATTTATCCCAACATAAGTCATTTTTTTGTGGAAGTGTGCTGCCATTTTAAATAGATCGATATAAACATTGAAACCACTTTTTTTCACAAATAAGCACTAAATGGTACCAAAAACATGTGAAACTTACATACCATCATTTTTTTTTTCTTTTCAGCTTGAACAGAGAGTGAGACAGGAGCCGTCAAACGTTGTGCATCATATTTAATACACACGGCGTTATAGGGTTAAAAAAAAATAAAAATAAATGACCTTGCTTTGCGGGGCCCCCGGTACTCAGGTGCCTTAAGCGGATGCTTATACTGCTTATAGTTAGAAACGGGCCTGCCATACTGTTTATATATAAACACACATACGGTACAGCAGTGTTTCCCAACCACTGTACCGTGGCACACTAGTGTTTGATGCGAGTGTCACTAAGATTGTCAGGTGTGCCATGGAAAATTATCAAATTCCACAAAATAAATAAATGCATGAAAAAAATAATAATTTCAGGGATCCAAACTCCTCACCTTTCGGAGAAATTCACAGTTTTGAAACCATAGTCAGTCACTTTAATGATTGTGAAGAGCAATGATTAACGTGCAAAAGTGACTGATATTTATACGCATTAAGGGGTGTTCACATGACTCGCGTCAGCGCTACAGAATACATTGAAGTCTATGAAGTGACGCCGCTTTACACCAAAATGTTTTTCACACACACGTTTTTGCTTCACCAATAATGTCTTTGAGAGTACTAAGCAACAAGAAATATTTATAATAATTTCTTTTAATTAAATATGACCTTATCGTTTATGAATATCAGAGACCCCTGTTATTGAACTAATTTAAATTCACCAAGAAAACGCTTAGACCTAAACATGAACGAGTCCTTTTATTACTTTCTGCTATCAAAGCAACTGCAAGCTTTTTTTCTGTCTTCCAAATACATGTTTTCAATGTTTACTGTGCACACCTCCCGCTTTTTACATGGCAAACTCATAAAATCACCCCTCTGTGACGCTTTCTGCAACTCTTGTCATGTGGAGGGCAATGCGGCACTTGACGTTGGTGTTGAATGGAGCACTGACGCCTCGACTCAACTCATGTGAAATGTGCTTTACAATGACGAAAGAACATTATTGAAACTCAAAATTATTATTATTTGTCTAATATTGTCTAATATTGAAAAAATAAAGTTTTTCGGAGGGCATAACTGGCTTGTTTATGCTCCTCCGCGTTCCCGGAATTGAAAGCGGAGGTCCGCACATTAAGTGCCGCGCGAACAATGATATTTATCCATGGCTTCTGGTTCGGATAGATCCGTATTGTTCTGGTCGGAACGACGTCCTCCATGCACTTTTTGATGAAACACATTACGCTATCAGTGTAAAGCTCGATGTCGTCATCAGAGGCGGACCGGAACATCTCCCAGTCCGTGTGATCAAAACAGTCTTGTAGCGTAGAGTCTGATTGGTCTGACCAGCACTGGATCGTTCTGAGGGTGGGTGCTTCCTGTTTCAGTTTCTGCCTGTAAGCAGGCAGAAGCAGAATGGAAGAGTGGTCCAATTTGCCAAATGGTGGGCGGGGGAGGGATTTGTAGCCATCCCAGAAGGGAGAGTAGCAATGGTCCAAAACCCGGTCCCCTCGTGTGTTGAAACTAATATGTTGGTGGTATTTTGGGTGCGACTGATTTGAAACTGGCTTTATTAAAGTCACAATGAACGTGGCCTCAGGGTGCGCGGTTTCCTGCTCACTTATACTCCCATACAGTTCCTTGAGTGCCCGGTCTGTGTCGGCTTGTGGGGGGGGATGTACACAGCTGTGATAATGACCGCTGTGAATTCCCTCGGTAGCCAGAATGGTCAACACAGAAGCATAAGAAATTCCAGATCAGGAGAGCAGAAAGACTTGATAGAATGTACGTTCCTCTGATCACACCAGGATTTGTTGATCATAAAACATACACCACCTCCTCTGCTTTTACCTGAGAGGTCTTTCGCGCTGTCCGCTCGGAGCATGGAGAACCCCGCGGGTTCAATGGCTGAGTCTGGAATCTCCGCAGACATCCAAGTTTCCGTAAGGCAGATAATGCAGCAGTCTCTCGTTGGAAAGAGATCCGCGCTTTCAGCTCGCAGAGCTTGTTATCCAGAGACTGAACATTTGCCAGTAGAATAGTGGGTAGCGGGGGTCGATTTGCACGGCGTCTTACTCTGATGAGAACGCCGGCTCTGTTTCCCCTTTTCCTTTTGCGTTTCGTGTCTGGACTGCCCAGACAAAGGGCTCGGCTTGCGTGTTTGTAAACAGCGGGTCGACATTGAGGAATTTGAAGTCCGGTTTACGGTGTGAAATTCCTGAACCAATGTCCAAAAGTGTTTGTCTGTCGTAGACAATAAGGCAGACAACATCCAAGACAAAAAACATAAGAATTGTGAACAAAACAAACAAAACAGTGCTATGTTGTGTCGGAGCTCGCAACGCAGCAGCCGTACTCGGCGCCATCTTGAGTCCAATTTATATTGGACTCAATAGATTCAATAAATAGACTACTGTAGGAAAACAATACCGTAGATCTGCTTTGTGTTTATAATTCTTATACTGAAGTCAGTAGATTTGTAGCCATGCAAGTTTTAATAAAGGAGAAGGACGTTATTAAAACTCACTATTATTAGACTATTATTGTTGTCTTATTGGATGAAAAATAATGCTCAGACTGAAGGAAGACTATAGATCTGCTTAAACACTATAAAGTCTCTTGGCAGATTTCGGTCATGAACGACTGAAAATGATTCACTGACTCACTCATAGCACATAAGACGCTCATTTGTCGCCACCTAGTGACATTTCCAGAAGGGGTCACTGAACTAATCAGATAATAAAATTGAACAAATTTGTGAAACAGAAGCAAGCCTCACCAAAATACTCTTTATTTTGCAGATAATTCTGCACAATTGTAAACTTGAATAAACTTGAATCACTAAAATAGCTGGAATTGGTGCTTTTATCTTATCCTTAAAAAAAAAAATCCCCAGAAAAAATGTTTGTGGAGCAGTGATTGTCTTACCTTTTTCGCCCCTCATGAGTTTGCATCCCTGTAATTTGTTGTGGCATTGCAAGAACAAATCTACAAATGAGAAAAGAAGCAAATTTGTTGTTTTTTCATTATCCGTTTAGCACTCTTGCCACCTGTGACCTCACACAGCGTAGCCTACCTATGTGTCTTGTTTAATTTTTTATTGCATAGCCGAATTTCAAACATTACAAGTAAACACGTACTAAGACGGACAGAAAACATGGACAAGTTCTTGAAAAGGAAAAATATTGACGATGGTTAGCCTATGTGGGATAGTGGTGTGCCGTAGAATTTTTTAGTCGTAAAAAGTGTGCCGTGGCAGAAAAACGATTGGGAAACGCTGCAGTACAGGGTAGCGGCGGATTACATGTAATCTGGATTTTGTAACCAGATAACAAAAATGAAGTATCTGTAATTAGATTCAATTATTTTTTTTAATAATTGTAATCATATTACAGTTACTTTGGAATGGATTATATATATATATATATATATATATATATATATATATATATATATATATATATAAAAAGAGTAACCAATGCAAAAGGTTCAGATTTGTCCAAAGCATCACAAAATGTTCAATACTGGGGGATGTCTTATCTACATAAATGCAGCCACCTTTAATGACTCTTCTGGAAGTAGTGAGCAAACACAATGGCACGTCAATAAGCGTTGAGTTGTAGTGTACACTGATAACTAACTGCGCTTGTTATTACAGCAGATGGTTTCAGAAGGAAGTTCCCCGCGCATGCGCACTGCGCCTGCTTAGAGCTGAAGCGCAGGCAGCGCTATGAGAGACAGAGAGAAAAAAACAGCCCTTATCTGTAAAGAAAGGCTCAAAAGTTCACTCCTTTTGCACAAAATTCTTCTTACGATTCACTCAGGTCATATGTCTTACTGTGGTTCTCTGTCTGTGACGCGGAGTGTCTAAAAGGTTTGTAAAATTATTGTTTGTTTCCTTTTATTTATAAAGACAGACAGCTTAACTCGTTTTCTCCTCTTTACACGATCATTATGTGCTGCTTCGGGACAAATAAATCAGATCCGTGCGGGGTTTGGTAGAAAGATCTGGCTTTGTTTCAGGCGGATTGTCTTTGTTATGCCTCGCATGAAATGTAGGCCAAACGAGACGAGCCTTGGCCGGATAACTTGCTTTCTTTCACTGTTTTTGATCGTTTTCCGCATCATTTGCACAGCGAGCGGATCTAACGGAAGACGACACGTGTTCGACGCGCGTATGGATGTAAATAGTTGTTCTGATGCGGCAATAAAGCCGCTTATCGATTTGTAGCGTGAACTCGGGGCGGATGGGGCTGATTTTGTGTTGCATTAGCTCATGATCAACTGCTTGATGTTTAATAAAAGTTTTGCATGTTTTACCGGCTGATTTAGTTCAAGACGCGCCCCGTAAATGAGTTGCACGCGTGCCGATGATTGGACGCGACGCGATGTGGAAAATAATCGCCGGTGTTTCCAGTCGTTTCCACGCTTTTGTTGAACCACCAGAATTTAACAAATAGTTAAAACAGTTTTATAAATGTAAAAAGCTAAATGTATGAACACCCAAACCTGTTTTATTTATTTATTTATTTATTTATTTATTTATTTTCACAATGAAGAAGTGTACTACGGGGCTAATGCATTTGTTTATTTGTTTACTGGAGGTGTTCTGAAATGCCAGATGTGATTTAAATTAAAAGTTATTTGCATTATAACTGTTGACCCCAATTGTGTGTGGGGTAAAAGCCCCTTTGCCCCCTCGAATTTAAATCAAAACATCATTCTGTTATTATTTATTATTATTTCAATTTATGTTGCAACATCAATATTCAATAAGAATGATTATTTAATTTTTTTTAATTTTTTTGTGATCAGAAAAATACAATTTTCCTTTAGGTGTGCATTTAGCCCTACATTTGTTTTTTAGTTAATTAAGAAGTCACTAAATCATTTAGTTTATTAGGAAGCCTTTGGTTTACAAAAATAATGTAGCCTATTTAATTTAATTGTTTTCTTCTTTTTTCCTCCTTTGTCATTATGTTGATGACTGTTCAGCTTAGTTGAGATGTTTGTCTTTTAATATTTTGGTGCCTCATTTGTTGTATATTTGAAAGTCTTGCTGTAAAAAAAAAATAAATAAAAAAAATACATATTTTAATCTGCCGTAATGATAACTAACCTACATCAATATACATAACATTATGTTCACTGATAACATGAGATTTTAGTTTGTGTTTTAGGGTTATTAAGATTTTATTTATACTTTCTGAAAATCTTTAGATGGTTATGGCCGAGCTGACACCTACTGTTATGTGCTTCAAGGCAAAAGTGGGAAAAACGTTGTTTTATTACATAATTTGTGAGTCATTTTTGTTTGGAAGAGCAGGACGTTCTACAGAACATCTGAGACATTTTGAGGTTGTTCTCCTAGTCTGTTACAGGAAGTTTAAAGCAGTTGCACATATTATTCATGCAAAAGTAGACATGTAGATAGGGCAGACATTTAAAAAAATACTTTCTATTTGTGTTTTGTATTTGGAAACCGGTTGTCTGACCATCATTGTTCCTGTTCTCAAACATCCAAATGCCCTTTGCACTATTTGCTGTGTCCTGCATTGATATGGGGGTTGCACATTTCAGCTCTTGGATGATAGAACGTTCCAAAACATGCCTCACGTGTTCATCGAATCTAAACCATCTCATTCACCCTACTCGGAAAATTTGAATCCCCATATCAGCATTATGATGTCACTAGTCTATTGTCAGAGGTGTGGACTGCAAAGCGGTTGGGGCTGAATTTGATGCAGTGCCATTCAATGTAGAATTGGTATTAAATGTTCTTGCCAGGGTTCATTGAGTCTCTGCTGAGCGCGACATCCCACAGAACTACCCACATCTGCCAAGTGTTTCACTCTGGAAGAACTTCCACAAGTGAGATTCATCAGTTTCAGAGAGGTGAGTGTGTGTGTGATCTATAGATCATTGGAATAATGATGACTTGATGATGATTGTAAAGCTGTGTTCACATCAAGTCTGAATTACTGTATTACCAGATGATGATGATGATGATGATGATGATGATGATACTCGGAGCTGTTCGAATGTCAAACTTTTAGTGATGTGCCACAGTAGTCTAGTCGATTAGTGGGGTCGACTACTAACATGAATATTTTTAGTGTTGTTGGCACTTCTCGGAGAGCGTTATTGAGTGATGATAGCTTGCTGTGTTTAAAGGCCGAAACATACTTCACGCGAATGCAGACGCAAGCGCTTGGCCAATGCATGGCCTGCATGCGCTCTTGCATTGCTCTGGCGGTTACAAACCTCACACCACAAGGGGGCGATAGAGGTTTTTTTTAGGCGCCACGAAACCGGATGTAGTGGAAACATGACAGATTTGAGGTGGATTAGTAATAAAGGCACAGTGATAACTTTAAATTTCTACCTAAAATAAACAACTTTCATCATTAGATATGTATTCTTTATAACACTTCTTGATCTTTAACCTTGCAGTCAATGCAAATAGTGTGCGTGCGTGCCTGTGCGTGCGCTAGGGGTATTCATTGAAGTTTGCTTTTAATAACAATAATAAAACGTTGTTATGATCGGTCACATTAAAACAACATTACCGAATCACGAAAATTTTACTCTGTGGTCCGACGTTTTATGAAGTCAAAAAGCCGTCCCAACATGTCCAAAATGACTGGATATCCATAGCTAGTTGGCGGCATCTCTGATGCAGATGCCTTTCCATTTCTTCCTGGCTCGGACAAATCAGTCCCATAGTTGTTTCCATTTTCTCTTTACAGTGTCGTTATCAGAATTTAGGGAAGCTACAGTTTCTTGCCAAGCATTTTCAATCGCTGTTTTATTCAAATGGTGAGGGGACGAGGGGTCGTAAATATGTTTGAATAACTTGTTCGCCATAACAGTTGTTGACTGAAAACAGAAAATCCGTTCTAGCTCCCCTTGTAGCAATGCTGAGAATGCAGCGCATACTTGCGTTGGTTATGAATTGAGCGCTGATACATTTCAATACGCAACGACGTGTGGAATCGAGCTCGTGTAGCGAGGTGCATCTGCATTCACATACTTGTGTGAAGTATGTTTGGGACTTAACTGTGAATAATAGCACAGTTAAACCTTCTGCTAGAAGTTTCGTCTCTAATGCTTTAAATTTAGTCCATTTACGCACCGCTGCTGTTTCAGCCAATAAAGCACCACATCAACAATATATTAAGACGATCACTGTCAGACGGTGAATTCTCTACTGTGAATAATGTTCCTGTATTTGTGAGGTGTTGTGGAGAGATTAAAGTCTTTTGCTGATTCTGTCTGACACTGCTTAAATAGTTGAGGTAAAAAGGTTTAAACTGCTTGATGTCGTGAACTAGATGTTGTGCACCCGCATCATCATCTTGCAGTTCTGCGCATTTGAATGTGCAGCGAGGATGATGTTGATGCAAGAAGATGCTAGTTGTTTAGTCTTTTTGTTGAATATCCATTAGTTACCATGTTGAAGTTCTGCGCTTAAGCCTAGCGTCCATACATCCCTCTGAACTGTCTCTGATTGGAGTCATGTGAACATTACGAAGCCTAATTATGCATAAATATCCTGAACACTGACTAGTCGACTGGTCGATTATGAAAATTGATAGTTTTGCTTATCCCTACTAACTTTGCTGTTGTTGTTTAATGTATGTCTTTTGTTCTAGACATTTTTAGATATTTCAAAACTAACCTGTGAGACGTTTTTAAAATAAGATACTATCAGTAGTAATATCTTGGGTGGATCAACTGCATGCTTTTTGCCGGCTACACATCCAAAATAAGTTGAGAACTGTATTCCCTTTTTTTTCTCCCAATTTGGAATGCCCAGTTCCCACTACTTAGTAGGTCCTCGTGGTGGTGCGGTTACTTGCCTCAATCCGGGTGGCGGAGGACAAGTCTCAGTTGCCTCCGCTTCTGAGACCGTCAATCCGCGCATCTTATCACGTGACTCGTTATGCATGACACTGTGGAGACTCACAGCATGTGGAGGCTCATGCTGCTCTCCGCGATCCATGCACAACTTACCACACACCCCATTGAGAGCAAGAACCACTAATCGCGACCACAAGGAGGTTACCCCATGTGACTCTACCCTCCCTAGCAACCGGGCCAATTTGGTTGCTTAGGAGACCTGGCTGGAGTCACTCAGCACGCCCTGAATTCAAACTCACGACTCTAGGGGTGATAGTCAGCATCAACACTCGCTGAGCTACCCAGGCCCCCGAGAACTGTATTCCTAAATGACTTTATTGCTGTTTAATGCATCAGTAAAAAAGACTAATTACTTCAGCTTTACATTGGCTCTCTTAGATGCATAAAAAGCAAAGCTGTTATTCATATTTTGAATAAATCAAACATAGAAGCAGCAATGGACATACACTATATTGCCAAAAGTATTCGCTCACCCATCCAAATAATTGAATTCAGGTGTTCCAATCACTTCCATGGCCACAGGTGTATAAAATGAAGCACCTAGGCATGCAGACTGCTTCTACAAACATTTGTGAAAGAATGGGCCGCTCTCAGGAGCTCAGTGAATTCCAGCGTGGTACTGTGATAGGATGCCACCTGTGCAGTCCAGTCGTGAAATTTCCTCGCTACTAAATATTCCACAGTCAACTGTCAGTGGTATTATAACAAAGTGGAAGCGATTGGGAATGACAGCAACTCAGCCACGAAGTGGTAGGCCACGTAAAATGACAGAGCTGGGTCAGCGGATGCTGAGGCGCATAGTGCGCAGAGGTCGCCAACTTTCTGCAGAGTCAATCGCTGCAGACCTCCAAAGTTCATGTGGCCTTCAGATTAGCTCAAGAACAGTGCGTAGAGAGCTTCATGGAATGGGTTTCCATGGCCGAGCAGCTGCATCCAAGCCATACATCACCAATTGCAATGCAAAGCGTCGGATGCAGTGGTGTAAAGCACGCCGCCACTGGACTCTAGAGCAGTGGAGACGCGTTCTCTGGAGTGACGAATCACGCTTCTCCATCTGGCAATCTGATGGACGAGTCTGGGTTTGGCGGTTGCCAGGAGAACGGTACTTGTCTGACTGCATTGTGCCAACTGTGAAGTTTGGTGGAGGGGGGATTATGGTGTGGGGTTGTTTTTCAGGAGCTGGGCTTGGCCCCTTAGTTCCAGTGAAAGGAACTCTGAGTGCTTCAGCATACCAAGAGATTTTGGACAATTCCATGCTCCCAACTTTGTGGGAACAGTTTGGGGATGGCCCCTTCCTGTTCCAACATGACTGCGCACCAGTGCACAAAGCAAGGTCCATAAAGACATGGATGAGCGAGTTTGGTGTGGAAGAACTTGACTGGCCTGCACAGAGTCCTGACCTCAACCCGATAGAGCACCTTTGGGATGAATTAGAGCGAAGACTGCGAGCCAGGCCTTCTCGTCCAACATCAGTGTCTGAACTCACAAATGCGCTTCTGGAAGAATGGTCAAAAATTCCCATAAACACACTCCTAAACCTTGTGGAAAGCCTTCCCAGAAGAGTTGAAGCTGTTATAGCTGCAAAGGGTGGGCCGACGTCATATTAAACCCTATGGATTAAGAATGGGATGTCACTTAAGTTCATGTGCGCCTAAAGGCAGATGAGCGAATACTTTTGGCAATATAGTGTATCTCTAATTGGTTAAAATGATCAACCACTGAAAAAAACATGTTAAATAGAAAATTAAATGGGACATTTTGATGCAACATGGGTAGACCTATGGGCAGCTAACATTGACAATTTTCCTGATTACTTAATTGTGACAGCTGTAATTGTAATCTCGATTATTTATTCAGTTACTTGTGCATGACTAACTTGAAGATACTTGGACGTTTTGTTCTACAGCATAAACACAGTCATACCTCAAATGTGTATTTTAAAGATGCTGTTTTTTGTTTGTTTTTGTATCTATGTTGCCAGATAAGGACTGCAGTAGTTTTCTGTTTCATCAGGCATGCACACTCACATGCTTGTGTTAGTTGTAGTCCTTTATTTAGTTAGCAACATACTGTACATTTTTAAAAAACACAGCTTCAAAATTCATGTTTGAGGCATGGCTCTATGTAATTTAAAGCACCTTCACATTGAAAAGTTTTGTCTAAATTGATTCCATGGTAAATTCCTTTACAGCGATAAAGATCCTTTAGTTATGCTAATGTTCATCAGCTGGATACATGATTAATATTTGGTTAACTGTGTGTGGTGTGTGTGTGTGTGTGTGTGTGTGTGTGTGTGTGTGTGTGTGTGTTTAAGATGGGTTATTTAGAGGCTAAGTTCAGGATGTACAGTTAGTCATTGTTTCCTGTCACTCTGACGGTTGTCTCCGAGCTTGACCCCGGGATGACATGGAAAAAAGTCCTGCTGATCTCTGAACACAAGGTATTATTTAACTATATACATTCTCACTTCTGTATGCTGCACTTTATTATTGGTAACTGTTACTTGGGATTAGAGTTCTCCAAGAGAACAATACCTAAAATCATGCGGCTTGTTGAGATGAGTCATGCTTGTACTTTTCTAAGTGATCAGACTTACGATTTTCACTCGGTGGGTAATAAAGCGGGATCGAAATCCCACAGTCTTACAATGAAGAGGGACCTGAGCTCTACATTGAGAAAAGAATATCGTAAACACTTGAGGATGGACTCTTGACTTAGTAACCACTTAGCTAATACATAGCAATGTGCTAAACAACAATCAGAACAACACATCAACCATATAGAAACTGGAGGTTGAACAATGTCTTTTACTGTGTTTTCCTGGGTCTTCGGTGGTAACTTACCGTAAACAGTCATCCACATGATCGAAGCTGGACCTTTTGAACGTAACACAGATTTTTTTATTTTTTTTACTTTAGGTGCCATGTGCAATCAAACTAAATTTAATTAACACCTTATTTCTATAATTAATTTTTTAGAAAGACTATCTACCTTCACCTAACCACAGAAATGATTAGCCATCCATGGTCTTACAGTTAAAGTCAGAAGTTTACATACACCTTAGCCAAATATATTTAAACTCACAAGTCCTGACATTTAATCGTAGAAAACATTCCCTGTCTTAGGTCAGTTAGGATCAGAATTTTAAGAATGTGAGATGAGAGAATGATTTATTTCAGCTTTTATTTCTTTCATCACATTCCCAGTGGGTCAGAAGTTTACATACACTTTGTTAGTATTTGGTATCATTGATTTAAATTGTTTAACTTGGGTCAAATGTTTTGGGTATCCTTCCACAAGCTTCTCACAGTAAGTTGTTGGAATTTTGTCCCATTCCTCCAGACAGAACTGGTGTAACTGAGTCAGGTTTGTAGACCTCCTCGGATTGAGGTCAGGGCTTTGTGATGGCCACTCCAATACCTTGACTTTGTTGTCATTAAGCCATTTTGCCACAACTTTGGAGGTATGCTTGGGGTCATTGTCCATTTGGAAGATCCATTTGTGACCGAGCTTTACCTTCCTGGCTGATGTCTTGAGATGTTGCTTCAATATATCCACATAATTTTCCTTCCTCATGATGCCATCTATTTTGTGAAGTGCACCAGTCCCTCGTGCAGCAAAACACCCCCACAACATGATGCTACCACCCCCATGCTTCACGGTTGGGATGGTGTTCTTCGGCTTGCAAGCCTCACCCTTTTTCCTCCAAACATAACGATGGTCATTATGGTCATTATGCTTCATCAGACCAGAGGACATTTCTCCAAAAAGTAAGATCTTTGTCCCTATGTGCACTTGCAAACTGTAGTCTGGCTTTTTTATGGCGGTTTCGGAGCAGTGGCTTCTTCCTTGCTGAGCAGCCTTTCAGGTTATGTTGATATAGGACTCGTTTTACTGTGGATATAGATACTTGTCTACCTGTTTCCTCCAGCATCTTCACAAGGTCCTTTGCTGTTGTTCTGGGATTGATTTGCACTTTTTGCACCAAAATACGTTCATCTCTAGGAGACTGAATGCGTCTCCTTCCTGAGCGGTATGATGGCTACGTGGTCCCATGGTGTTTATACTTGCATACTGTTGTTTGTACAGATGAACGTGGTACCTTCAGGCATTTGGAAATTGCTCCCAAGGATGAACCAGACTTGCGGAGGTCCACTATTTTTTTCTGAGGTCTTGGCTGATTTCTTTTGATTTTCCCATGATGTCAAGCAAAGAGGCACTGAGTTTGAAGGTAGGCCTTAAAATACATCCACAGGTACACCTCCAATTCAGTACACCTCATATCAGAAGCTAATTGGCTAGTTGTTTAAAGGCTCGACATAATTTTTTGGAATTTTCCAAGCTGCTTAAAGGAACAGTTAACTTATTGTATTTAAACTTCTGACCTACTGGAATTGTGATTGTTTTACTTTTAATTGACTATCTGTCTGTAAACAATTGTTGGAAAAATTACTTGTCATGCACAAAGTAGATGTCCTAAACAACTTGCCAAAACTATAGTTTGCTAATATTATATCTGTGGAGTGGTTAAAAAATGAGTTTTAATGACTTTAACCTAAGTGTATGTAAACCTCTGACTTCAACTGTACCTGTGCTAATATGGCATTGCACTGTAAATATAATGGCAAGTACATAAAGGGGTTTAAAGTCTGGACCTCCAAGACTTATCGACAAAGTATGGGCAAAGTTTTCCTCCAGCCTAATATATGTCATATTCAAATGATGCTTGATATTAGGAAATAAACTGGCCATGTTTGCCTTCAGATATTCCTAAAGATTAGCCTAATGAAAGGAAAACGATATCTGTTATGAAGTAGGAAACAAACATTTTCACTAGCACAATCCCAATTCAGAGTGTTCTTCTCATGGGATCAGTCAGAATATTATAACTAGTCTTGCTGAAAATTTCTCGTGAAAAATAGTAACCAAAACACGTCTAATAGATTAGCATATTTAATATGAAACTGCAACATTTGTCAGAATACTACAGTTAATGTTACTGCTGTAAAATTGTGATCAATTTTAGTAAGTTGATGTGTATTTGAAAAACTGAAAAATGTTGGTGCATGTCAACATAATCCAGCAGAGCGGATCCCTTGGATCGCTCATGCGAGTCGTGCCACACTAACACGAGTGAGAGGCATATTTAGCACGTTTAAAGCTCAGAACGCGAGATGGATATCATTAATATTGTTTGCAGGAAAAACCTGTTTTACCGATTAATCGGTGCCGATAGTTGCTTTATGGATCTATCGGTTATCTGCAAAAGTCTATGACGATAGTTGGCAATATTTTTTAGCTTCCATGTCTGTGCCCATCATAGCAAGGAAAGATAAAAAAGTTTTTAAAAACTATCGGCTGATGAATCGGTTATCAGCCCTTTCCACCACTTTAGTTATCGGTATCTGCAAAATTGACTATCGGTCGACCTCTGATAGCAACGCCCCTAGCATTGTGACAGCGAGTTTTGCACACAGAAAATGTAAAAAGCTAGTTTCTTACTGTAACAGAAAATAGAAGCATGCTAGTAGAGTTAGAAAGCGCTGTATACAGTATAAACATTGTGCAAATGATTTACCTATATTGACATTTAACACATTTATGAGAGCTAACTTGTGATTGTAATCACTTCCCATATTTAGAAATCATTGACTTGGCTGACCGGTTGATTACAGTCTACGTTTTGACTACAGCTGGATCGTTTTGTCTGGCTTTTGTGTGTAGGCTGAGCAGTGAGCAAAATCAGGGGTGTGGACGGGTGGAAAACAGGCCATGTCACGGGTTCCCACACCCCCTCCTCCAGGGGAAATGACATCAGGACCTGTGGCAGAGAGCTGGTGTTATACACAGGTGAGAGAGACCGAATGAAAACAAACTGCTCTAGTTGAAGTTGCTTTCTGTTTCAAATGTCACAAATGTCCCTCTGGTTTTCTATGGCAGGTAAAAGTGGTGAAGTTTTCTTACATGTGGACCATAAACAACTTCAGCTTTTGTCGGGAGGAGATGGGAGAAGTCATAAGGAGCTCAACCTTCTCTTCTGGCCCCAATGACAAGATGAAATGGTTTGTTTCACCGAGTGTTGTTAAAAAGCTAAGAACCACCAACTTCTTGAAGAAGCACGCACAGACACACACATCGAAGTTGGAAATGTTTCAATACAATTCTCTGTTCAACCACAGTAGCTCATGTTGATTTAGGTCATTTGGAGGAAAGGTTACTCCCAAACCTTCTCAGTCTCGTTTCTTCTCTGTTCGTGTGTAGGTGTTTGAGAGTGAACCCAAAGGGTCTGGATGATGAGAGTAAAGATTATCTCTCTCTCTACTTACTGCTTGTTAGTTGCCCAAAAAGCGAAGTGAGAGCAAAGTTCAAGTTTTCCTTACTGAACGCCAAAAGAGAGGAAACTAAAGCCATGGGTAAGAATTTTCAGGATGATTGCACTTGACTGTTATGGGTGCGTGGTGTGAAAACAACATGTCTTTATGCTTCTGTTTTCTCCGCACACTGTAGAAAGCCAAAGAGCCTACCGCTTCGTCCAGGGGAAGGACTGGGGCTTCAAGAAGTTCATCAGGCGAGATTTTTTACTAGATGAAGCAAATGGACTTCTTCCAGATGACAAGCTCACTTTGTTTTGTGAGGTACCGTGACATCTGTGTATTTGTCTTAAGATAACACAGGGCTCCAGACTGCGACTAAAAATAATTTAAAATCTAGTCACTATTGTTGACAGTCTGGTTGTGTGCGTTGATATGCGGTTTCGTCAGATGCTGTATCATCTTGTGAGTTAATGATTAACATGTTTAGATCGCGCACCAGTGTGTCTTCTGCCGCTTTTCACTCATGAAGAAATGACTCTATTGAACTCGCCGTCAGTGAGTTCACAACTGGGAGCACCTGGGAGAGCAGGCATTTCAAAATAAGAGTCCCCAGTAGTTATTCGGGCTTGTTTATAATTAAAAGTCCAACATTATGTACCAAATGTCTTTTTATTTTCTGGTTATTATTGGGATTTTGGTAGCACCCTAAACTACATCTGGGATTTAATTGACCCTTCACTAAGCCCCACCTTAAAAGCGCTTCTGACCAATCCTGTCTTAGCAACTGTTGCCCTGCTGCCATTACTCTGACATGCGTTTGCGATTTTCCAATAACAGCCTATGTGTGTTTGAGTACTTGTAAGCAGGATTTTATCCAAATAATCCAAAAAAATGTAAAACACGCTGTTGTAATAGTGACACGAGTTACCCAGAGAGTTCCCCCACAGTGTTTTTCGTTCTTTTCTTTAAATCTGGAGAAGAGCATGTTATTGATTAAACTATATCATCCCTCATTCCCAAATTAACATGTAACATCTGCAATGACACCTACATTTGCTCCAAGGTAAATTAAAGCTGATAACTGAACGTTAATTAATTGATGTATTGATTCAAGTCATGGTAAAAGCGATAGTAAATAAACAGTTCACAGCATCAAAATGTGGCTTAAAATGAAAAATGAAAGTTTTCTCGTTTGCCTTGATTCTGATTCACAGTCTCCACAGTTTTTAATCAAATTACTGTGTAATTCAACAATTTATTTTACAAAAAGCTTCAGATAAATATGCATTACAATGTCACTCTTCATTCCAGTCCATGTAAAAAAATATTATCCATTCCGTTTATGAGAATATTTTGCCAAAAAACGCAGCAATCTCCCATTCAATCCAGTGGGGAGTCCTGCAGAGCTTGTCACAGCGAGCGACCGTAACCAAGGGGGGCGGAGCTTAGCGAAGGGTCAGTTCAGTTTGGATTTTTGTAGTCTCTTTTCTGGGCTGTCCCGTCAAAGTAAAGACGGACTATGAAATTTAGCACAGATGTAATAATATAAATATAAGAATCAAAAATAGAATAAATGTAGCCATAACTGAGTTGCATTGACCCAAAAACACGTTTTGAGTTTTGTGCACTTTAGTAAGAAGGAAGGTTAATAAGCTTTATAGTGATAATTATGTTTCTACTCCAAACCGCTGTCGAGATTTAATATTTTAAATGCTTTCCTTTTTAACTTAAGTGCATGGAACTCCGTGTGTTTCAGGCACAGAGTAACTCAAAATGATGGAGCACATCACATAGATAGATTTTTAAAACCATCGGCCGATTTATGGGCTATCAGCTGTCTTCGACTTTCTGTCTTGCTTCTGAACAGTCATCTAAATTCACCATTTGGCTCCTAAATGTTTCAGTTTAAGACCCAATGGCTGGAGCCCTGTAACCCCTGTAACACAGGAAACACAACACAACCTGTCGAAGACTATCTTGCTTGGCTTGTTTTAATGTAGCTACATGTAATGCACATGGACACCAGCCAGCCTCTTCAGCAGTATCACTATCACCATTGCTCATACTTGGGGTTAGACAAGGTTTAGTTTTGTTCAAATCCTGAGGTATTAAACATTCAGTGTGTAAGAGCGTTTGTGCTCCAGAGATGAAGGATCCATCAAATTATGTGTGTTGTTGAGGAGAGGTGTGCTGGTACTTTACTGACAGATCATACTTACCATTTTTATCTGGTGCAGGACGATGAAACGGGTGAAAAAAATCTCATAGCCATGTCTAGGGACCAGAATATCGTAGAGATTTGATTTGGGCCAGTAAGCAAGCACCCAGAACACTCTAGTATTCTGGACTTTTGCATGGGCGTATTTTAAGAACTGTAATATGTTTGCATTTATAGGTGAGTGTGGTCCAGGACTCGGTAAACATCTCTGGCCAGTCTAACACAAACATGTTGAAGGTTCCAGAGTGTCAACTCTCAGATGATCTGGGTAACCTGTGGGAAGGCTCCAGGTTCACTGACTGCAGCTTGTTCGTGGGAGGGCAGGAGTTCAAAGCGCACAAATCCATACTGGCAGGTGAGCTCACGATACCACATACAGATGTGTTCACGATACCACAATTTCAGCAGTTGGAATCAGTGAAATTTCACGCTTCTCGATACCAATTTCTAAACCACAGCAATAATATGCTAAAATGGTAATGTGCTTATGAACACTCATTTAGCAATTAAAATAAAACTTCAAACAAATGCATGTGTCCTTCAGGTGGTTTTCAATTTAATTGTATTTATTTTCAGAATTCCATATTTAAAAAATTTAACAAATTAAAATAGAACAATTACTTTTTGACATACCATTGTGTTTTTTTTAACCAAACTTTTCAGTACAACAGCACTCTTGCTTATGATGTATTTCTTACTATTATTATTATTATTATTAATTATTATTATTAATAATAATGATTATTATTGGGGGGGCCTGGGTATCTCAGCGAGTATTGACGCTGACTACCACCCCTGGAGTCGTGAGTTCGAATCCAGAGCGTGCTGAGTGACTCCAGCCAGGTCTCCTAAGCAACCAAATTGGCCCGGTTGCTAGGGAGGGTAGAGTCACATGGGGTATCCTCCTCGTGGTCGCTATAATGTGGTTCTCGCTCTCGGTGGGGCGCGTGGTGAGTTGTGCGTGAATGCTGTGGAGAACAGTGTGAAGCCTCCACATGCGCTACATCTTCATGGTAACGCGCTCAACAAGCCACATGATAAGATGCGCGGATTGACGGTCTCAGACGCGGAGGCAACTGAGATTCGTCCTCCACCGCCCGGATTGAGGCGAGTCACTACACCACCACGAGGACTTAGAGCACATTGGGAATTGGGCATTCCAAATTGGGGAGCAAAAAAAATTAATAAATAAAAAAAATGTTTATTATTTTTACCACAGTGAATATTACATTTTACGCGATTTTTCAATTTCAGGCATCTAGATTTTATTTTGAATCGTTCTTTTATTTTGACGTTTGTTTTTGACAGAAGCCTCACACCTCTGGATAAACACTTCGCTACATGGCCAGTGTGATCGTTAAAGCACAAATGCTGTGATTTAATTATATAAATATAGTCTACATGTGCTGTATGCTTCACAGTGAATAAGTGCTCTGCTCTCTGTCATCTCATACAACACACAGTGCAAATGATTCTCGATGTCTGTGGAGATTCCAGTGTTCACACATTCACTTTAAAACACGTTGCTCATGCAAACTAAACTTGCAGTCTTTTGCGGTTTAATGATCACACTAGGACATAACACCATTTTAATTTGATTAATTGTGTATTAATTGTTTCTCCAAAGGTGTCAAATTTGTGTGAGCATTTGGAAGCAGCCGTGTGTCAGTTAGACATTCTGCGATTATCAAATTGAGTCTGTACTACCGGTACTGCAGAAACACTGGTATCGTGACATTTTTTTATTTTAGTATTGCCTTGGTACTGAAGTTCCGGTACTTTTTTGTGTTTTTGGGTAGACTCAGATTTGGCCGGACTGCATTGACAAAAGAGAAAGAGAAGTTCAGTGAAATGATGGTGTATGTGCTGTACACACTGACGAAACTGATGATTCATAATTCCTGTCCTGTGCTCAACTTGCTTTTTTGTTTGACAGCGAGGTCGCCGGTTTTTAATGCCATGTTTGAACACAAAATGGAGGAGAGTAAAAAGGTAAGAACATAAGATCATCTAGAATTTAAGATAAATTACGATGTGTAATATCTTGCAGCAATGTATTCAAACTTAGCAGGAAGAAGCACATTTGTGTAGTTAAGCTCAATTGACAGCATTTAAGGCGTAATATTGATTACCACAAAAATCAAGTTTGACTCGTCCCTGCTTTACTTTTAAAAAAGCACAAATCTGTGTTCCAGTGAGACACTTACAATAGAAGTCAATGGGGTCAATTTTTGGAGGGTTTAAAAGTCAGAAATGTGAAGCTTATAATTTTATAAAAGCACTTACATTAATTCTTCTGTTAAAACTCGTATATTATTTGAGCTGTAATGTTGTTTAAATCGTATTTTTGAATGCCCAATTCCCAATGCGCTCTAAGTCCTCATGGTGGTGTAGTGACTCGCCTCAATCCGGGTGGCGGAGGACGAATCTCAATTGCCTCCGCGTCTGAGACCGTCAATCCGCGCATCTTATCACGTGGTTTGTTGAGCGCGTTACTGTGTGGAGGCTTCACACTATTCTCCGCAGCATCCACGCACAACTCGTAATTTTTAATGGTCATTTTAGGGTTTACGCCGTTACGTCGTCATGCAAAGTTGTAAAATCGGATATAACTTTCCACAGATGTGGTTAGTAAGTGATTTTCTCACAGTAAAAATCATGTTAACACACATTTTGTTTATGTCTTTTGTCTATACTTTTGAAACAGTGAGTATTTTAATGTTTACAGATTGACCCCATTGACTTCCATTGTAAGTGTCTCACTGGAACACACATTTGTGCTTTTTTTAAAGAAAAGGAGAGACGAGTCAAACTTGATTTTTGTGGTAATCAATATTATGCCATAAATGCTGTTGATTCAGCTTAACTTGTATTGAACCCGGAATATTCCTGTAAATTTGAGTGATTAAATCCCATAGACTTGCATTGAAGGAGAACAGAATATCATAGATGCTTGAGGATGGGCCACATTTTCTTCAGAACATGTAAACATTTATTCATTTTTATTTCCATAACCCTATTGCAGAACCGTGTAGACATCAGTGATGTGGAACCGGACGTGTTTAGGGAAATGATGGTATTTATTTACACTGGTAAAGCTCCTAACCTGGAGCAAATGGCCGACAACCTGTTAGCTGCTGCAGACAAGGTAAAAGACTGTGTTGGCTTTTTTGTGCATGCTGGAAAACACTTCCTGTCATTGACCTGCAGTCTGTTGATCTTTCTCTTTAGTACGCTCTGGAAAGATTAAAGGTATTATGTGAAGAGGCTCTCTGTAACAGTTTGTCTGTAGAGAACGTGGCCGACATCCTCATTCTGGCCGACCTGCACAGCGCAGAGCAGCTTAAAACACAAGCCATAGACTTCATTAATAGGCAAGTACACACACACACACACACACACACACACACACACACACACACAGTCAATGTTTGAAGGAAATGGCCTTTGATTGATGAACTGACCATGAACAATAAGTACAGCGTCTACTCGCTTTAGATTTGTCCTTTTTAAACACTGCAGCCCATTCAGGGAGAGCGCTGTATGATTTATTTATTTATTATTGTGCTTTTCCTCCGCAGATGCAGCGTTCTCCGACAGTTGGGCTGTAAAGATGGAAAGAACTGGAATAGCAAGTATGTGTGCCAACATGTTACAACCTCCCAGAATCCCAAGCTTCAGTTTGTGTCCTAATTGTGTGATTAAGTGATACCTGTACAACAACACCATTCCCTTCATTGCACTGCTTGTGAAGAGTATATACTTGCATTACCTAGTAGAAATGCATTAATACATGAGAGGTTTGACATATATTATTTATATTAGATATGTATTTTTGAAGACATTTTCCTGGTTTCAGTACAACTTAAGCTCACATGTGTTGTGCCCTCGTTTAAACGCCCACAGGAGTTACGTTGGTAACGTATATAAGCAGAAGTTCATCCACATAGAGCTTCAGCTGCAGCACCGTCACTAAAACTATCATTTAAGCAATAAGCCACTTCTGATTCTGCATTACAGTGATTTTACCAGAGGTAAGGAGTAGAGATGTCCTGATACCGAGACTGGTATCGGAATCGGGTCCGATACTGTGCTCATGTTCTTGTACTCATGCTCGTAAAAATGCTTTGATACCAAAAACCAATACCATCTGACGTACGAATGTCATTGAGTAAACATTCAGCGCATAAATGAAAATTACGTTATATCTTAGTGTAGAGCTGGGCGATATGACAGTATATATTGTGGCGAAAGGATGCACTCCACATTAATTCGGTCATAATTATTTTATTTTATTTATTTTAAAAAAGTGTTTATATTAAATGTATTATTTATTTAATGTGTTTTTTTTTTTGTGAGGTGTTAACATAATTTTTGATTTTTTTTAAATTTTATTTTATTTTTTACTAATGCATTATTTTCTTTGTTGAATTGCTTTGATCTTGAGTTTCTTGAGGAAAATTTATAATAATAATAATAAATAGAGCTGCAAGCAGCAATTCAATTCTTTTAAGAACTTTCAAAATATGCAAAAAAGGTATGATTTGTATATGTGTATGTACTTTGTAAGTTGCTGAATTTGCAAACTGGTGTTAAATATGACTGATGCCTTGTGTTCAACGTTCCTGAAACAGGATAAAGTCAGACTTAAAATGTGCGGACAAGTTATTGTTAATGCAGATTTTGTGAGCAATGTAAAACTGTTGGATATGTGTATCAAGTTTCGTAACATTTGGCCTTTTCATTTGGTAGATATTGGTCAATACGTACAACATGGACAACGCCTGAACAATTCGTTGGCTTATATCTTCTCAACGCTTCGAATCAAAATTCCTTTGATAACATTTTGTTAGGAGGGTTCATACCAGTTTTTGTGAGAATCGGATATATGGCCTAGGAGGAGTTAGAAAATGCAATAAAACAAAGATATACATTTTGTAGGTTTTGGTGCAAGGAATTAGAGGAAAAGTTTGAGATTATTCAACTCGTTTGTGGAGTTATTGGCGAAAACATAAATGTCCTTGTTATAGCGCCACCTTGTGATCTATTTTCATAAAACTTGGTACACAGCCTCATTCTGACACTGTCTACAAATATCTCAAGTTTCGTAACAGTCGGCCATTCAGATTTGATGTTATTAGCTCCTGAAATTTGATTGGCTGCTGGCGGCCATGTTTTTTTATTTGTCCAACTGATATTGTAGGATATGTTAGCCTTTGGCCCCTACAAGATGCATACCAATTTTCAACTTCATTGATCAAACGGATGCGGAGTTATGAGCGTTTTTTTTTCACGACTTTGCGTGCATCCTCAATGTCCTTTTGTGTATTTGTATCAAGTTTTGAAACATTTGGCCTTTTCATTTGGTAGATATTGGTCAATACGTACAAAATGGACGATGCCTGACCAATTCGACAAATCAAAATTCCTTTAACTTTTTGTCAGAAGGGTTCATAGTTGACAAACCCCAATTTTCGTGCGATTCGGACATACAGCCTGGGAGGAGTTCAAAAAAGCACAAATATTTCATTACAAAAATGAAATCGGATGATGTAAGACACTTGAGTGTGCGACAAACAGTTTAGGAGTTATGGGCCAAAATGTAAACATGATCTCTATAGCGCCACCTTGAGGCCGATCAGGCGGAAACTTTGATAAGCTGTAGTACTCTGGGGGACTACCTTCCTTCAAAGCTCTCTACGACTTACGGTTTGATCTGCACGATCAGTTTTAGGGCAGAATAAAAATCCTTACAATTACAGTAGGGTTTCAGCTCTTCGGGCTTGAACCCCTAATAATATTGGTCAACAACATATCAGACTGAAATGTGGCATAATATGAAATTTAGCATTATAATAAGAATGATTTAAAACTGAGTTTTTTTTTTGTTTGTTTTTTTACTTTATTGTCATGTTCCAAATAAAGAGAAGTTATGAGGAAGTTTTTATTTATAAAGTATTTAATTCACTGATTATTTAAAAACAGGCATTACAATATTTAATATATTCACAAATTTCTATAGATTTTTCAACAAAAATTTACTATATTGTGATTAGCATTACATCGTTATCTAATATATAATGACTCATTGTGATATACGATTTTGGTTGTGTTGCCCACCCTATCCTAGTGTGATTATTAAACCGTAAAAGCTGTGATTTAATGTGATAAATATATATAGTTTGCATGTGCTGCTCACTTCAAATGTGAGCGCTTGCGAAAGTGTTGAGCCGGTGTTTTGCAGACGGCGGCTGCTTTTAGAGCTCCTTATTAGCTCATACAAGGAAAAAAACCATCATGAGCATCTTGTGCTCTGTTTGTAACCGATGACAGCGAGCAGAGCGATAATTCGCTTTGTAGCGCGGGGCACATACAGACTATAGATTTATTTAATTAAATAGCAGCCTTTTGCGCAGTCACATTGGGTCACTTTTTAATATTTTTTGTTTTATTTTTTTATTGAGAGCAGTTCAGATTTTACAAACAAGAGTACATATTAAAATGTTTAAAACATTGTTATTCTAGATGGTATCTTACAAAGTTGCTCTGGCTTGTTCTTGCAGTCATGCAGCAGATATAATGGAGACCGCTGGTTGGAAGGCGATGATTCAGTCCCATCCTCACTTAGTGGCCGAGGCTTTTCGTGCTCTCGCATCAGCTCAGTGCCCCCCATTTGGTCCGCCTAGGAAACGACTGAAACAGTCCTGACCTTTGCCCTCACAGACTGCATAGAACACAACACATGAGGAGGCAACTTATTCCCCTCCCTTTTGGCCCTTTTCTTCACTCATTCGTCGCCCTCACTAGAGACACAATGGAGGAACCACAGTGTTCTCGGCTAGCTCCAGAGGAAGAAGAAATGGACTTTGCGGTGGTTGCGCTCATGCCTCGTCCAACGAGTCATTTAAAAAATGGCCTTACAGGATGTGCCCATTTGTTCCCTTGTCTCTCGTGGCTATGTGCCTGCTGCGACTGATCCCAGACCTGTCTGGATTGCACTAGCCCCCACATAATGCAGTAGTTTTAACATGGTGGTGTTTAGAACCTTCTGTGTTACATGTGCTCAAGGGGGGAGGGTTGCATCGGTCAAAGTATACACTCGTTAAACGTATAACCACGCACAAGCATCGAGCGCAAATTTGTCTCCACTGACACTTTTTAAAGTGATGATTTTGCCCATATTGCTGGCAGAATGTCTCGTATGTTTATCATCATTAAAATCAGCGTAAGTATTAACTGAGGTCGTGCTGTAGAATACTTGGTGCGTTGTGATGCAATTCACATTGAGTATTACACAAAAACAGCTAAAGATGTCGATATTTTGCACCAACTTAAAACTATTTGGTAAAAATGAAAAATTGTTTACCGTGCTGTTTACAGAATTTATTTTCCCCTTTCTCGCACACTCTTAGTAGAAGTTGAGTTGACTTTCCATTGTAAGTGTACTCGATGGAACAGGAGAGTTCTTTGTGTTTGAAAAATGTATTGCGGTACAGAAGAACTTTGATTTATTGCTTTGGAAATAAAATGGAAAAGAATGCAAATCAATGCTTTTTTTTTCTCCATGGTTTATTTTGCTAAATTTTTAGCATATGTGCACAATCGTGCACACTAGACTTTAATGGTATACGTCTTTACATTTGTGAGCTGAAAATTTCTTTGTGTCTTCGACAACATTATCACATCTCTTAACTGCTGTTTGTGAATGGGACTCTTGATTATGCTTATACACGAGTTCGCCCCATTCACTTCCATTGTAAGTGTCTCACTGTAACACAAAATTATTTTTCTGTGGTAATCAACATTATGACACAAATGCTGTCAATTTGAGCTCAACTTGAATTCAACTCAGAATGTTCCTTTAATATGCATCACTAAAACGACACAAATATGTTGTTGGAAACTCTCCATATTCTGTCGCTTTGGTGCACGACTTCAAGAGTCATCTGAATAAACTAAAAATCTTCACTTTCAGTCTTGAAACATCTGGAGACGACTTAAGCTGAGATCAAAGCCAGCGTGCTGCAAATCCTGAAAAGACGTGTTAAAAATCAAGTCATAAGATTACACAGACTCACACTAACATTACGTGTTCATTAAGAGATCAAGGTCGGTGCATATCATTAAAACTTTTTTGAGTAAAGAGACTAAAGTTTTTCTGTTTATGTGAAACTGTGTCGTCCATGACTTCGTTCTAAAGAAGCAACAGAGGTTAAAATGCCTTTCAGTTTCCAGTTTCAACAAACACTGGTAGTGCCAGAGGGATATTGGTGCTTTTGTGGCAGAGATTAGACTTTTCAAGCTTCGTCTGGTTTTACACTGTAGCATCTGTACAAAAATCTCTGCATCCAGAAACAATCTTTAAATGCAATAACTTGCTTCACCTCTGACTCAACTTTCATTTTCAGCCCTCATTTTTTTTTTTTTTCTTCATGGCTTGAAGGTAACCACCCAGTTACCTAAAGTATCACGAGAGCCTCGTGACGTTCATACACTGCTTATTTGGAGTCTTTTTTTTTTTTTTTCTCCCCAATTTGGAATGCCCAATTCCCAATGCGCTCTAAGTCCTCGTGGTGGCGTAGTGACTCGCTTCAATCCAGGTGGCAGAGAACGAATCTCAGTTGTCTCCACGTCTGAGACCGTCAATCCGCGCATCTTATCACGTGGCTTGTTGAGCGCGTTACCGTGGAGATGTAGCGCGTGTGGAGGCTCACGCTATTCTACGCGGCATCCATGCACAACTCACCACACGCCCCACCGAGAGTGAGAACCACATTATAGTGACCACGAGGAAGTTACCCTATGTGGCTCAACCCTCCCTAGCAACCGGGGCCAATTTGGTTGCTTGGGAGACCTGGACGGAGTCACTCAGCATGCCCTGGATTCGAACTAGCGACTCCAGTTGTGGTATCAGCGTCTTTACTTGCTGAGCTACCAGGGCCGCCTTATTTGGAGTTGTACAGAAACCCTAAACCTAACCTTAGTAACTCTCGCTACACTTGAGTCACATCAACTTAGACGGTGTTGCCGTGTAGACAGCCGTATTTATTCAACCACCTGTCATGTAGAGACCAACTCCCAGCCATTCTTGTATGGAATGCCCACTTTTCACAATCCAAACAATTCCCAAAGGATAAAATCAAGTCCCATCCTCTCTTTTCTTTTTTTTTTTTTTTCTAGTTAAATATCCTGTTTGACTGACATAATGGGTTGCAAACATAGTTTCGACTGAAGGAAGAATACACCAGGGAGTTTTCTGAAAATTGTACTTCAAAATGTTGTTTTTCTTTAAAACTGAAACAAAGTACAAAAAAAACAGTGGGTGCTTCTCATTGAAATTGTGCATCCTTTTATCCTTTCCTCGCTTAACTGTTCCCTCTTTGGAAACTAGGACGGAATTACGTCTTCTCTGTGCAGCTCTATTACCTCTGAGCACTTGCTGTTATGTTGAAACTAAAATTAATTTATATTTTCATGATAAATCCTAATAATCCATGATGCACTCTTTGCTGGTTTATTTAAACTGCAAAGGTATAACATGAATTAAAACTGTTGGGTCAGATGTGAGGGGGGAGGAGAACTTATGCATGTGTCTAAAAACTCTTCCACATAGGATGCTCCTTGGCTTCCTCGCTCAAGCATCCTCTGTAAGCTTATTCCGTCCTCGTGGTGCATTTAGAAAATTGGTATATCCTTCATGATGGCAGACTTTGATTTCCGGGTCACAGTTGCAAGGCCAGAAGAGTGAGGGATTGAGGATGCACAATTTGAGAAACGAGAAGCACCGTTTGTGTTTCTCTGAACACAAAACAGGAAGGCATCACAAATGACTGACCGCAATACAAGATATTTTAAATTTGTTGTTCTGTTCTTGAATGCCAGGCTACGTGGATTGGGAAATTTGATTCTTTTGAAACTTTGCCCTGATAGCTTCACAAGGGTAGCTGAGAAAGTGTCAGGGTCACTGTGGAAACTGAAGATGCATGAGTCTTTCCTTTAACGGTTGGCTCAAGAGAAGGACGAGACGTGTAGAATCAAAAGGGTGGTTCCTCATCTGACCTGGTTTCCATTCATCCGGTTCTTCGCAAGAGGCTGAAACAAGGAGACGACACTTCAACAACCTAGGCAGAGCTATCCCACAGAGCTGTAGGGAGTGTCACTGTGGTAGTTGTAGTCTGGGCAGACCTTCTGTACCAACTTGTAGTCTGCATTGTAGAAGTCAATGTAGATGCAGATGACTTTAAAGGGCTTGGAGCAAAGCCAGGACACGTGGCTCTGGGTCTGTTCCTGGAGGCAAATCCTGTTCGGGAAGTCACTGCAAACTGACGTCCTCTTACTGCGGTCCGTCTTCTCATACTCCACATGACAGTTGAAGGCCTTACTGTCTTTGGGTACGTCAATCGTTTCCTGTTGTGTGATCTCAAAATCGACAGCCTTGGAGGGCGGGACCAAGCTGACGGACACATTGCCCAGACCCGTGGAATTGTGGCGGAAATAGACGCTGAAGGTTCCGTTACCGTGGTCGACAATTTTCCCAGTGATGAGTAGGTTTAGCTTTACCGTTTTGATATTGGAATGGAAGTCGCCCCAACCGAACATCTTCTTAAACTTGCCTGTTTTCACGTAGGGACGACGTTTGGCTCTTGAGAGGGTTCCCTCGGTGTCGCTGTGGTTGGATAACCATGCCCACACATCCATTGCACCAGAGTCAGGAGCGGCTTCACGGGACTGGCCGTTAGATTGGGATGGGTGGGAGAAAAGCCGCAGGGATTTGCGAATCCCTGAATGAGAGTCGTGAGGGGACTCTATTTCCTCCTTATCACTCTCAGTCCAACCCAGAGGAGACACAGCTGCTCGGAGCTCTGCTCCACATGTCACCTTCAAAGACAAAAGCAGAGACAGAACCGTTATCTGAAAGAGTTGTTAATGTTTTTAGAGAAATGAAAGATTCAATCCAGTCATCCTTGAATGGCTTGTTTCGTTTCCAGTAGCTCAACGGGTAGAGCACTAGCAACAGCAAAGTCATGGGTTCGATTCCCTGAAAAAATTTGTCACTTTGATTAAAAAAAAGTCTGCCAGATGCATAAATGTTAAAACAAATCTTAAGCATAAAAATATTTAGATTTAGATAGATATTCTGGGTTCAATACAAGTTAATCTCAATCGACAGCATTTGTGGCACGTTGTTAATTACCACAATAATTAATTTCGACTCGTTCCTCCTTTTCTTTAATAAAAGCACAAATCTGTGTTCCAGTGAGACACTTACAATGGAAGTCAATGGGGTCAATTTTTGGAGGGTTTAAAGGCAGAAATGTGAAGCTTATAATTTAATAAAAGCATTTACATGAATTCTTCTGTATTTACTTGTCTACTAAAGTTGTTTAAATCATAATTTTTACGGTTGAGTTAGAGTTAGGGTTTACAATGTTAAGTTGTCATGGCAACAAAGTTGTAAAATTGGCTATATCTTTCCACAGATGTGGTTAGTAAGTGATTTTTTTCACAGTAAAATCATGTTAACACACATATTGTTTATGTCTTGTCTATACTTTTGAAACAGTGAGTATTTTAATGTTACAGATTGACCCCATTGACTTCCATTGTGTCTCACTGGAACACACATTTGTGCTTTTATTAAAGAAAAGGAGGGACGAGTCGAAATTAATTATTGTGGTAATTAACAACGTGCCACAAATGCTTTCGACTGAGCTTCACTTGTATTGAACACAGAATATTCCTTTAAGAGTTTTCCAAATACCAATAATTGAATTTACCGTAATATTCTGTACATGTACCCACCCAAAAGAAAGGAGTAGCTTACCAAAAAATGGAAAATCTCTCATCATTTACTCACTCTCATGACGTCTCAAACTCATATGACTTTCTTTGTTCTGTGGAACACAAATGAAGATATATTGATGGAGATATGAGATGTTTTTGTCAACACAATGCATGTCAATGGGGACCAAAACTTTCAAGCTCCAAAAAGGACATATAAAGTCTTTATAAAAGTAATCAATACGACTCCATTGGTTTAATCCATGTCTTCAGAAGAGATACAATTGGTTTTAGGTGTGAAACAGCCTTTATGTCCTTTTTGGATATTGAAAGTGTTGGACCGCGTTGACGTGCATTGTATGGACAAACAGACATCATATATCTTTAAAAAAAAAACTTCATTTGTGTTCTGCAGAACAATGAAAGTCTTATGAGTTTGAGACGGCAGAAAGAACGATCATTTCCGGGTGCACTATCCCTTTAAGATGCAAAATTGTACATAACAACATGAATAAAATTACAGGCCAAGTGAGTGTATGTACAGTGCATCCGGAAAGTATTCACAGTGCTTCACTTTTTCCACATTTTGTTATGTTACAGCCTTATTCCAAAATGGATTAAATTCATTATTTTCCTCAAAATTCTACAAACAATACCCCATAATGACAACATGAAAGAAGTTTGTTTGAAATCTTTGCAAATTTATTAAAATTAAAAAACGAAAAAATCACATGTACATAAGTATTCACAGCCTTTGCCATGACACTCAAAATTGAGCTCAGGTGCATCCTGTTTCCACTGATCATCCTTGAGATGTTTCTACAACTTGATTGGAGTCCACCTGTGGTAAATTCAGTTGATTGGACATGATTTGGGAAGGCACACACCTGTCTATATAAGGTCCCACAGTTAACAGTGCATGTCAGAGCACAAACCAAGCCATGAAGTCCAAGGAATTGTCTGTAGACCTCCGAGACAGGATTGTATCGAGGCACAGATCTGGGGAAGGGTACAGAAAAATGTCTGCAGCATTGAAGGTCCCAATGAACACAGTGGCCTCCATCATCTGTAAATGGAAGAAGTTTGGAACCACCAGGACTCTTCCTAGAGCTGGCCGCCCGGCCAAACTGAGTGATCGGGGGAGAAGGGTCTTAGTCAGGGAGGTGACCAATAATCCAATGGTCACTCTGACAGAGCTCCAGCGTTTCTCTGTGGAGAGAGGAGAACCTTCCAGAAGAACAATCATCTCTGCAGCACTCCACCAATCAGGCCTGTATGGTCGAGTGGCCAGACGGAAGCCACTCCTCAGTTAAAGGCACATGACAGCCCGCCTGGAGTTTGCCAAAAGGCACCTGAAGGACTCTCAGACCATGAGAAACAAAGATTGAACTCTTTGGCCTGAATGGCAAGCGTCATGTCTGGAGGAAACCAGACACCGCTCATCACCTGGCCAATACCATCCCTACAGTGAAGCATGGTGGTGGCAGCATCATGCTGTGGGGATGTTTTTCAGCGGCAGGAACTGGGAGACTAGTCCAGATCGAGGGAAAGATGAATTCAGCAATGTACAGAGACATCCTTGATGAAAACCTGCTCTAGAGCGCTCTGGACCTCAGAGTGGGGCGACGGTTCATCTTCCAACAGGACAACGACCCTAAGCACACAGCCAAGATAACAAAGGAGTGGCTCCGGGACAACTCTGTGAATGTCCTTGAGTGGCCCAGCCAGAGCCCAGACTTGAACCCGATTGAACATCTCTGGAGAGATCTGAAAATGGCTGTGCACCGACGCTCCCCATCCAACCTGATGGAGCTTGAGAGGTCCTGCAAAGAAGAATGGGAGGAACTGCCCAAAAATAGGTGTGCCAAGCTTGTAGCATCATACGCAAAAAGACTTGAGGCTGTAATTTGTGCCAAAGGTGCTTCAACAAAGTGTTTTTTTTTTTTTTGTTTGTTTTTTAAAATGTTTTATAAATTTGCAAAGATTTCAAACAAACTTCTTTCACATTGTCATTATGGGGTATTGTTTGTAGAATTGAGGAAAATAATGAATTTAATCCATTTTGGAATAAGGCTGTAACATAACAAAATGTGGAAAAAGTGAAGCGCTGTGAATACTTTCCGGATGCACTGTAGAAGCAATCAAAGGAGATGCATCACCAGATATGAATACTCAAAACATAAAAAGGAGGATGAGACATTAAGAGCAGCATTAGACAGCTTTGGTTTAAATGATGCAAACAGGATGTAACATCTACAGAGTACACGACTGTTCAGAGTTTACTACTGACAAAATAAACACTTTCTCCACCTCAAGCTCAAGACAAACACACCTATCACTCCTATCTGTTCTGTGCTCGGCACTTTAACATTTACAATCAGAGTTCTAACAGAATACATCTTTAGCACTGTACGATGCCATGCTCTGGATGCTGAAATATGAATGAACAGGAAAGAATAGAGGAACAACAGCAAGGAGGAGCTGCCCTACTCTCATTCTCTCAGAAAAGGCTGTTTGGACCCATGAGTGTTTCTCCAGCATTCCTCTTTCATTTACAGAGATTAAGAAATAAGCAGTGAAGGCAGACAGCTAGGAGACATGCATCATTAATCGTGCACGCCCTGTAATTCAAAGACGGAAATCTTCAGCTTCTCGAACGCAAATGCAAATATTTCCAAGCACAGAATCTGATGGGTAAAGATTATGGAATGAATCAGTATGCATGAACAAATCTGTCCAAGTACACTTCTTTTAGTTATCTTTCATATGGTGTAATAATATGACCAGTGTTCAGATGGTCTCGGAGCCCCCATAAGAATTAAAAATGTAACTTAGGCGGTTCTGTTTTGCTTCATTGAAATATTGACAGAACATAAATGTTTTTCATTCATCCAACTTTTCATTAGTGATCCATCAGAAAGTAAATGAGGTGCACACAGTTTTGTAGTGTTTCCAGAATAGGACGTGTAAAAAAAATAAAAATAAAAAACTGTCTATTAACCACAGAACAGAAAAACTCACCAACCTCTCCAAGAAATGAGAAACAGGATGCACAGAATACTTCAAATTTATAAAATTATGATTTATATATATATATATATATATATGCATAGCAGAGCAGAAACTAAATAATATTGCTCTGACATAAACAGTGGAAAAGGATTTATTTATTTTTAAATATTGAATAGTTTTTCTTCAACATCATGAGATTTGGGACTCGCTCCTAATCTGCCATAAATACATTTATTGCTGTTCAAGGAGGAAAATAAAACCAAATGATAAAAATCAGGCGATGTATTGCGCAGTCCCTTGAAACAGGACTTAAGGCTTCATCTTAAACCGACTTTTAAACCTTAAATGAACCTCTGTGTGGGTCAATTCATGTGCATTCAGATTAATCTTTGGAAATAAACATGCACACATTTTGTTCTCCTAAGAGAAATAAGTAAAACTGAAGGATTAAGGGCCCTGTGGATGCTGGATTATTTTAAGATTAACAGAGAAAACAAGACCAGTCCTTACGAAGAGCCACTGCTTGTGACAGGCACATGCGCCGATTGTCTAAACCGTGTCATTTAAAAAAAAAATCATTATTATTTTAATACAAATGCAACACTAATTTCTATTTATTACTTTTTGAATGACTACCTACTAAGAACACTAATAATTGCATTAAAAAAAATCCAATGGCAATTCAAATAATTGTTATGCTACTCATGATATAAAGAGTAACAATATATAATAATAAGCATGTTCGTTCATTCATTTTGACAATCAAATATTTGTCATTAACCAGATACTTATCATATGTAAAAGTCAGTTTGATTTAGAATAATGGATTCTTTTAGAACACATACCATGTGTAAGCAGAGCATAAGCAGGGCAGAGAAACACTGGCGCATCTTTGACTATTTTATGAGTCCAGATTTTTAGTTGGTGAAGATCAAGTCCCCTCGTGGCAGAGTCATGTGCCAATAAGCCTAAAAACACAAAACAGATCATGCTTAAAAATGGCATGAAATACCAACAACACTCTAGAAACAGTTAATCATGTGTGTCAAATAAAAAGAAATGGCCACAGTGTTCATATTACTGTAAATATCTTATTTTCTAGCAGACAGATAACATGGAAATAAACGTTTTTCAACATGATTTTAGATTGGAGAAAGTGTAGCTAGTCGTCATTTGAGTTTTTCCACCATTTTAATGAGCAGTTCACTTGCAGTGTGACCAATTCATTTGTATTACAAACATTTAATGCAGTCTCTCAATAATAGTAAACTGATGTGTAATATAGCAATAAACAAGAATGCAGGAAAAAATATTGTTTATAATAGTTTTAAACATGTCACACTGCTTGAAATGTTATGATGTTATTGTTAAAACTATTAAAAAGAACATGCAATACTGTGTGCTAACATAAAGTGCTACGTACAAAAATAAATCCTGCAAATGATGTTCAATATTATCAGTATGAAATGAACTCACCGTTCTACTGTAGAGTTGATCTGGTGCATCTTTGTAAAGTGAGCATCCTTAATCAGAGTAGATCAGAGAGTGTTCCTCGACAGAGCAAACTCAAAGTGAGCAGCAAGAAAAACTTCTTTGCATGTGATTAAAACAATATAATCTGCTCCTTTAGTCTGCGTGGCTCGTGTCCAGCTGCATTAAATCCTCTTACAGCAGCTCTGCTCATCTGGCCGGCTTACATATAAATATATAATAACGCAGCTGTAATGAGACGATGTGATTGTCTGTCCAAAGGGTGGGGAAAAAAAACATAAAACTGACCTCGAAGCAGAAGCAGCCTCCTGAGTAAGTCTGATTATTCTGCTCTTCTTCAAGTGATGCAGTGTAAAGCATCAGCTCGCTTTTGAGCCCAACCCCTCAACATCAGGACCAATGATCAGCACCGAAGACTGTTTAACCATCTTTATTTTGCATGTACACCCACACTCAAAAAAACAACATTTTAAGACAACAAAATTCCATCAAATCGAATTGAGTAATCTTTAATAAAATAAAAAATACATATTTTAAGTTTTATTCTTTTTATTTAGTTAAGCATTACAAATTATTTATTTATTTGTTTATTTGTTTCTTTATTTTTTTTTAGAGTGTACATGTTAACTCAATATCAACCAGAGTTGAAGACTTGCCTTGAGGAGGCATTTTGGTTGGTTTACTGCATATGCCATATATTAAAATTATATTAAAATTATAATTTTAATATAATTATAAAATTCCCCACACCCTTTACATTAGCTATAATAGAAGTTTTCTTACTGTGCTCGTTACTGACCATGTTGACAATAGTGATTTTTATTTTCTATTTTTTTCCTTTGGTCTTAGGAGGATATGCATTTAAAACCCACTGTGTAATAGAAGCTCTTTGGTTAGTTCAGGTGCACCGGTGAAGTCCTGCATTCAGATCAATGTCATGTTTAGTCATGTGGTTAAGTGGGAAAAAGTCTTTTGATTTTCCATTTTTAACAGTGTAAAAACTGTGCAGCAACTCACACTGAGCTGAACACAATTAGCAAGTGCAGTTTTTCAGTTTGTTTGGAATCTGCGCCGCTCTGTGGTTATTTTTGCAATTGCAGTTCAGGCCAAAGACAAACTGATCTGTCAATCAGGGCCGTAGCTAATGGAGTGAAAGGTGGTAATGATTCTAGGGGCCCACAGGCACAGGGGGGCCCACAAGAAATTTTAAACTGTATTTTTTTAATATGAAAGGGGCCCAGAATTCCTTGCTACGGCCCTGCTGTCGATGCAAGAGTCGCTTCTAAGCTTCAACAAAGAATGAACTAGCCCTTCCCAGAAGACTCACTGACAGGATTCTTTAATAATCTGGTTCTGATGCTTCACCAGTGTGGCTAACATCTGAAGTCTGGCTTGGGATCACCGGAGGGCAACTCTCTCTTTCGGCTCGCTCTTGTAATCATCGGCTTCACACTGAACAGATCTGTCGGTGTCCTGAAACCATCCGAATCCTCAGACGGCTCCTCCTGCAGCCCATTCAAGTCCTCGCTTTCACAAATCTTACTGTTTTCGAGCTGTTGCAGAGGCAACATCAAACTTGACACAGGCCGTGTCATCAGACTTCAGCACCGGGCACGTTCCCTCCAAGGCATCGGACACTTCCTGCTTGTCCAACTTACCCTGGACACTGTTTCCTGTGTGTTTGTTGGAGTTCTGCTTAAAATCTGCATTTAAACTGGACCTCTCATCATGAGCGAGGAGTTTGTCCTCCTGTGCCACACTGATGCTGAGGTTAGGTGGAGAAAGCTGCTGGAATAACGTGTTGTTTATGGAAGACTTACTTTTCCGATGGGCGGCCAGACCACGTGTCTCTGTGTCTTACGATGTCGTGACTTTGCTTTGGTCAAGGATGGGTCTGTATGAATGGAGGTCAAATACTTGCAACACAAGCACACAAAAATAAACACACATGTATATTACTTTTGGAGTATTTTACTTTGAATATCATTGTTACATTAAAAAAGTTAGTAGTTGTTTTAGGTTGTTTTATGTCTGGTTATTTTAGTTTAAAAAAACAAACTAAAGAATTGCAAAAGTGCATAGTACAAAAAAAGTCTCATATACAGGTGCATCTCAATAAATTAGAATGTCGTGGAAAAGTTCATTTATTTCAGTAATTCAACTCAAATTGTGAAACTGGTGTATTAAATAAATTCAATGCACACAGACTGAAGTAGTTTAAGTCTTTGGTTCTTTTAATTGTGATGATTTTGGCTCACATTTAACAAAAACCCACCAATTCACTATCTCAAAAAATTAGAATACATCATAAGACCAATAAAAAAAAAACATTTTTAGTGAATTGTTGGCCTTCTGGAAAGTATGTTCATTTACTGTATATGTACTCAATACTTGGTAGGGGCTCCTTTTGCTTTAATTACTGCCTCAATTCGGCGTGGCATGGAGGTGATCAGTTTGTGGCACTGCTGAGGTGGTATGGAAGCCCAGGTTTCTTTGACAGTGGCCTTCAGCTCATCTGCATTTTTTGGTCTCTTGTTTCTCATTTTCCTCTTGACAATACCCCATAGATTCTCTATGGGGTTCAGGTCTGGTGAGTTTGCTGGCCAGTCAAGCACACCAACACCATGGTCATTTAACCAACTTTTGGTGCTTTTGGCAGTGTGGGCAGGTGCCAAATCCTGCTGGAAAATGAAATCAGCATCTTTAAAAAGCTGGTCAGCAGAAGGAAGCATGAAGTGCTCCAAAATGTCTTGGTAAACGGGTGCAGTGACTTTGGTTTTCAAAAACACAATGGACCAACACCAGCAGATGACATTGCACCCCAAATCATCACAGACTGTGGAAACTTAACACTGGACTTCAAGCAACTTGGGCTATGTGCTTCTCCACCTTTCCTCCAGACTCTAGGACCTTGGTTTCCAAATGAAATACAAAACTTGCTCTCATCTGAAAAGAGGACTTTGGACCACTGGGCAACAGTCCAGTTCTTCTTCTCCTTAGCCCAGGTAAGACGCCTCTGATGTTGTTTGTGGTTCAGGAGTGGCTTAACAAGAGAAATACGACAACTGTAGCCAAATTCCTTGACACGTCTGTGTGTGGTGGCTCTTGATGCCTTGACCCCAGCCTCAGTCCATTCCTTGTGAAGTTCACCCAAATTCTTGAATCGATTTTGCTTGACAATCCTCATAAGGCTGCGGTTCTCTCAGTTGGTTGTGCATCTTTTTCTTCCACACTTTTTCCTTCCACTCAACTTTCTGTTAACATGCTTGGATACAGCACTCTGTGAACAGCCAGCTTCTTTGGCAATGAATGTTTGTGGCTTACCCTCCTTGTGAAGGGTGTCAATGATTGTCTTCTGGACAACTGTCAGATCAGCAGTCTTCCCCATGATTGTGTAGCCTAGTGAACCAAACTGAGAGACCATTTTGAAGGCTCAGGAAACCTTTGCAGGTGTTTTGAGTTGATTAGCTGATTGGTATGCCACCATATTCTAATTTTTTGAGATAGTGAATTGGTGGGTTTTTGTTAAATGTGAGCCAAAATCATCACAATTAAAAGAACCAAAGACTTAAACTACTTCAGTCTGTGTGCACTGAATTTATTTAATACACGAGTTTCACAATTTGAGTTGAATTACTGAAATAAATGAACTTTTCCACGACATTCTAATTTATTGAGATGCACCTGTATATACAGTATACCATGGTCTATTCAAATACTCGATTCTGATTGGCTGGAATGTGTGCGTTAAAACCGTTTAATGCACAGGTTGTTACAGTCAGTTTGTATCACTGTTCTATATTAATACATTGTCTTCCGTAATGAGACATTGCAAGAGTTTTATGCCTCTGTTCAAACGACCTCCAGACGAATAATGTGTTCCAAGTCTGATGAGCCTCACACCGTGTCCTAACCAGACACGACGCTGTGACGCGATAAAATGTATCTTTTCCATGTTAATCAAAGTTTTTGTCCTAACCAGCCGTGAGTTTCTATTTCTGCAACGTCGAACCAGGCAGCGCTGTCAACAAATGGGTCTGAAATTATTCTTATTACAGTATAATAAATCCGGCATCTCACTATTTTGGTCGAGGGTGTCACACACCTACCGAATGTTGTGCTTGAGGTCTCGTTCTCTTCAGTCGGAGCTCTGTTACACACACACCGGTTCAGAATGGCAGAGGGGAGACATACCGGCTCATTCTGACTTTCTCTCCGCTTCCCTGTCTTGTGGAGATCAGCAAAATAACAGCAGGAGTACCGTGTGAACATAAACAATCGTAACAGACTGAATAAGGTTGCGATTCATAAAGGAACTTTTCCCTGCGTATGTGTGTGATTGTGTATTTATCCCTCGGGGCTTGCCGTAGAAAGTGTTACGGAGCTTATGTGAGAACATGAGTTGCGTTCAATAAACATACCGTTCCGTCTGTGATTGCTCTGTTTTCTACATTTTATTGTCAATTATTCTCATTTTAGTGTATGGATATCAAAGTGTCGCATCGCACCTGGTGTGGACAGACAGATTGCTTGTCGCTGGAATCTTATTGCTTCTGGTTAAGACAAGGTGTCAGAGCCGGGATTAATCGCCACATCACAAAACACATCGTTATGTCACGTTGGCATCTTTAAATCAACTGTGAAGCGCTACAGGAAAACAAACAAGCGACTCCAGTGTTCATCAGTCATGTATTACTGAGTCTGACCTGGAGATAATTAGAAACGCACCTGCACTTTACTCTTGCACTCCCATACGGATAGTAAGGAAAGTATGGTTTGACATTCAGCTGTTTTGAACGGAGGGGGAGAGATGGAAAGCGGGACCATCATCTAATATTGCTGCACTGCTCAGCACACACCTGTTAGAGGGCGCCACTTGATCACACAGTGTTGACTAAAGCAAATGTATTTAATTCCTTCTTAGAAAAGAAACCAAAACAAGTGAATGCCACATGGACTCACCTCTGCTGAAACACATGAGGTCTGGAGCACACTGCGAGTTTTATTTGTTGCTACAGAATCAGAGTGTTCTGCGACCAGCTTCCTGATCAGAGGCAGGCTTCTCCACATTAATCTAAAGGTTAACATTCAAACAATTCAACACCTTTGTATTGAGACACTGACGGACACTGTGCATCTCAAGATCATTCTGGCACATTCTCTCATGCAACTAGTCATGTAGTTCCCACTTGTTGAGTCTTATAGATGTTAAACATCTTGAGCTTGTGCAAATGCTCATTGTTCTGTGAAAACCACCAAGTTTGGTTTCTCTAATAAACAAAACTCAAAGTAAAAAATCTCTAATACCAATGCTATTCGTTTTCAGCAGAACATACCCCCTCTCCATGTGACGATGTCTCTGAGGGTGCCACTGATCGTAAGATAAAGATGCCGGATCTTATACAAAAAGAAAGAGAGCTTTTAAGGCAACATGACAAAGGTACACACTACTAGAAACTGACATGACCGCAGTCTGAAATGCAAGGGACAGTTCACCCCAAAATGAAAATTCTGTCATCATTTACTCACCCTCATGTCATCCCAGATGTGTATGACTTTCTTTCTTCTGCAGAACACAAATGAAGATTTTTAGAAGAATATTTGAGTTCTGTAGGTCCATACAATGCAAGTGAATGGTGACCAGAACTTTGAAGCTCCAAAAAGCACATAAATGCAGCATAAAAGTAATCCATACGATTCCAGTGTTTTAATCCATGTCTTCTGAAGCAATCTAATCGGTTTTGGGTGAAAGACAGACCAAGACTCTTTTTTTTCACTATAAATCTTGACATCAGCGGTCTCCTTGGCGATCATGATTTCAAGCTCGATTACACTTCCTAGCGCCACCTAGCGCTCTGAGCATGCACCACGTAGGGCTGGGCCATAAAGCAATAATTATATGTTTTGAAGAAAATATATTATTCGATATCAGATGATAAACTTTTGAGGAATTTTCAATATTTAGCCTATGTTCTACATCTGTATGACTGGATCAGGTGCGTGTCTCTAAAATCGCAAGCAGTTCAGAAACGTTATAAACACAAATATCTAACTGAATCACAGACATGAATTCAGCTGGTTAGGAAGTATTGGCTGGCTAGCACTGCTGTCATGTAAACCAGTTATGAGGCTAGGAAGCCGCAAGGTAGCTATCCGGCTAATTTTACATCATTGTGTAGCAAACAAGACAGCACTGACAATGCAATACAACAGTTTTCGACTGAACACAACAGCAACTCTGATGTCAACATCACTGCTGTTTATTTATGTACTATTTCGTTAAACGTGTTTTCATGACACTTGATGACTCAGGCGAGAAAGTGCTTCTTCTTCTTGAGATGTTTATTGCTGGTTGGCAATCCAGTTTATGGTACATTACCGCCACCTACTGAGCTGGAGTGTGAAACGTCTAGAGGACCCGAGAACCGACGTGTTTTCAGTTTTTCAAGTAGGACTTCGGGTTCGGGTCGGGTTCAGGTTTTTATGAACAGGCTTACCGAACTTGTTTCGAGCACGTGCTCTCACTCACAGACATGTGCGAATGACGATTAGCTTTCTTCGAACAACTCACATATCCCGTTTAATGCAGAATCGAAATGTCTGTAGTCCATTTCTTTTGACAGATCCTTTGAAAACACACTTACTCCATTTACCTCAAAAACGACCCGTCATCAACCGGAAAAGCATTAATATATTTAGATTACTGTTGTCAGACACTTGTTTAAAAAATTTAATTACGAGCATACGTGTAACAGAAAATAAATAAATAAATAAATCTGTTCACATACTCTTCTAAGATGATTGTATTGCTGGCATTGGGTAAAGGAATAGCTTATCCCAGAATGGGAATTCTGTCCTTATTCACTAAGCCATGGAATTTCAAACATTTTGATGCCAAGGACCCTCAAATGAGATGCGAGAGACCCCCTCCCTAGACCCTGAGATATATGCAGCTATATATTTTCATGTATAAAGACATATTACTGTGTGAGGAAAAATAGTATGATTGATATTATAAAGACGTGTTGTTTGCTAAATTATTGTTTTTTTTTATATATTCCCACTGTATTGTACCTAAAGCAAACCATTTAAATATATCTGGAAAAAAAAATATTTACTTTGTATCAAATTGACAGTGTATCCATACAATGCAAGTCAATGCGGTCCAACACTTTCAATATCCAAAAAGGACATAAAGGCTGTTTCACACCTAAAACCGATTGTATCTCTTCTGAAGACATGGATTAAACCAATGGAGTCGTATTGATTACTTTTATAAAGACTTTATATGTCCTTTTTGGAGCTTGAAAGTTTTGGTCCCCATTGACATGCATTGTGTTGACAAAAACATCTCATATCTCCATCAATATATCTTCATTTGTGTTCCACAGAACAAAGAAAGTCATATGAGTTTGAGACGTCATGAGAGTGAGTAAATGATGAGAGATTTTCCATTTTTTGGTAAGCTACTCCTTTCTTTTGGGTGGGTACATGTACAGAATATTACGGTAAAATCAAATATTGGTATTTGGAAAACTCTTAAAAGAATATTCGGGTTCAATTCAAGTGAAGCTCAATCGACAGCATTTGTGGCATAATGTTGATTACCACAATAATTAATTTCGACTCGTCCCTCCTTTTCTTTAATAAAAGCACAAATGTGTGTTCCAGTGAGACACTTACAATGGAAGTCAATGGGGCCAATCTGTAAACGTTTAATGAAAATAAATATGTAACAATAATAATATATGAAATATAATATATTATTTATTGATTGAATACATTTTTTTTGCACACACTGAAGTGAATGCATGTTTCTTATTATCGGAATTTTTTTTTTTTTAACTAAATGCTTAAAATTAGCTTTCTAGACAGATACAAATTGTAAAACTGAAATTTTAATTAAAAAATGTAATGAAGTAATTTCATCAGATAGTTAAGGTAAAGCAGCAATTTAGCAAAAAAAAAAAAAAGAAAAGTATAATTTAAATGTTTTTAAACTGGAGACCGGAGACCCCCCCAGAGGGACACAAGGAGGTGCTCACCTCTCCTTTTTGCAGCATGCATCTATTCATGAATAGTTTGTATACTGTATGTGTTGTTTCTTTTTAGGGATATATTTTCATTGTCACTGTTGTCTTTAGCTTGCACACTGGTTGCTCACTATTTCCTTTAAAGCTGCTTCGGAACAATAAAAAGTGCTGCACAAATGAATTTAAATTTCCCTCAAATTTCTCTAACATTGTAATACGTTAAAAAATATATTTTTGCCAAAAATTATTAAAAATGATTATTTTTGGTTTAAGTGAAAAAAAAAAAAACAACGAAGAAAAGGCAATTATTTAATTATTTTCTGTATAATGTCATGCTTACTTTTTTCTGCACAGTAAAAATCAGTCTGTATACATGTAAATAAATACTGTAGCTGCCTTCATATTTAGGAACGGGGTTTTTCACAGGGGGATCGTTATACTTGTGGGTCCTTGGCATGAGAAAGTTTGAAAACCACTGGTGTAATATACAATGTAATATAATATAATACAAATCAGCAGGCATGTCCAAACGTTTGACTGGTAGTGTATTTGCCTGATCATGCACTTGAACAAACAAAGTAACATATAGTAGGCGAAGAACATCATATTATTTAATGTAAAAACAAGATATTATGAATAGAGGTAGACCGATATATCGGTTTTACCGATTAATTGGTGCTTTTTGAAACTATCAGTTATCGGCATATGTCTATGCCAATAGTTGCCGATAGTATTTTTTTATGTATTCCTCTGTGTTCGTCTGTGGTCGGCACTGGAGGATTCTGCAGTATAGACCATTTCAAGCATGTAAACAATAACAAAGGAATCAGAACGCTACTGACCCTGAAGCACTTCCGATATCATTACCGGATCCTGTCAGTAAGACTCTGAGTTATCATATTTTCTCAAAGAACATCAAACGTTTACCTGAAGCGACTTATAAAGATGTGTTGTTGATACTGAGCGTCTAGACGAGAGAAGCGATGAAACTGTATCGTAGTTTAGATGCTCACAATTATTTCCTCAGTGGAAAGATCAGAAATATTGGATCACTGCTGCTATAATCAATGAAGCCGTCTGCGTGACCTGCAGACAAGGTAAGGATTTCTATTTTTGTGTTTCTAATTTGTAAGACGTTTTGGATAAAAGCGTCTGCTAAATGACTAAATTAAATTGTAAATGACTTGCGCAGCTTCATTCATTATAATGGAAATGATCTAAAGTCACTTTTAGAGCTCTACATCTCAAACTTACGATTATTTTGCATAATGTCGTTCACCTGCCGGAGATAAGACGTGTGCTACAGTTGTTAGTACAGCACGTCTCCAGCCACCGAACAACATGGTCCACATTTTAATAATGACATTTTATGACAATCGCGTTAACGTTAGTAACGTTAATTGTGTAAAAGTCACTATGAATTAAGTGCCTCCTGCTGTTGTTTTGAAATGAGTTTGTCACTTGAACTTTTCCTGCTAGTGTTCAAAGGCGTCGGGGGTCTGGGTAGCTCAGCGAGTGTTGACGCTGACTATCACACCTGGAGTCGTGAGTTTGAATCCAGGGCGTGCTGAGTGACTCCAGCCGGGTCTCCTAAGCAACCAAATTGGCCCGGTTGCTAGGGAGGGTAGAGTCACATGGGGTAACCTCCTCGTGGTTGTGATTAGTGGTTCTCGCTCTCAATGGGGTGTGTGGTAAGTTGTGTGTGGATCGTGGAGAGTAGCATGAGCCTCCACATGCTGTGAGTCTCCGCGGTGTCATGCACAACGAGTCACGTGATAAGATGCGCGGATTGACGGTCTCAGAAGCGGAGGCAACTGAGACTTGTCCTCCACCACCCGGATTGAGGTGAGTCACTACGCCACCACGAGGACCTACTAAGTAGTGGGAATTGGGCATTCCAAATTGGTAGAAAAGGGGATATCAAAAAAAGAATTTATAAATAAAAAGTACAAAAAAAAAAAAAAAAAGAGACAAAGACATAATTTCCTTAAACTGAAAAATAGTCAGAACTTGAAATTGTCTAAACCAGCGGTTTAATATTTAATAGAGGAAAGATACCCAGAGGAATGACACTGAGCCATATGAAGAAGAAGCAGTCTGTCACGTTATTAAACCAGTCAGGTCAGCGTAAACCTCATTTGATTGGTTACTAAAAGCAGGTAGACCCGCCTTTCCCCTCATGAGAAATTCGTGCTCAAAGTGTGAGCGCAACAAAGGGAAGACGAAACAGAGTATATCGGATTATTTCTGGAAAATATTTATGCCACAAACACAAGTCATTTACACATTTGCAGTAGCTTATTTTACACATACAGATTGATTCTACGCGGTCAATCTGTTTTGCTGTTCATGACACCCTTTCTTTGCTTGCATATCGCTGATTGCAGGTTTGCAATGTTTTTGGCCATGTTTAGGCTCAAAAACAGTGCCAAAAGTGTAAGCGCAAAAAAAGGAAGTCAGAAGAATACACACCACATTTACTTTGTGTTAATAGACAATTACAGATTTACAACACATGAATTGTACTTATGCAAAGCATTAAAGTATTGCTAATTTTTTTTTCTTAAGCTTGCAACTTGATTGACACCTTTACAAAATGTTCTGTGCGCATGCAATTTATTTGTACGCGTTCACAAATCTTACTCTGTGCATGCAAATCATTTAGGCACTATTTTACCTTCATAGGGTCCTGTCTACGGAATGCCGACTGATCCAAAAGCGTTTCGTTTTTTTAAGACAGCTGCTCTTCTGATTGGATCATCATGAGTATACCAAAAGTGCATTGAGTAATAAAGACGAGAGACGAGAGAAGAGGGAAAAACAGTTTCTAAAAACATGCTTCTGTGTGCACAAGTGCACAATACCTCCTTGCTTATAATCCTTAGAGGGGACTATAGCAGATTAATACTATAATAAATGTACATTAAAAAGTCTCAACATATGTTTATATTAGTGCTGTCGAAGTTAACGCGTTATTAATGTGTTAACGCAAAATTTGTTTAACGCCACTAATTATTTTAATGCCGTTAATGCGTAATATAACCCTTTGAATAAACCATTGTTCATGAGAAGTGAGTCAATTCATGCAAACGCTGCTAATGTCACATGCATTGCCATCAGGAAAACAGATGGTGGGAGACATTATGCTGATACCTGCGCCAAGACTTTGATCAATGTAGCATAGCTTCAAAGTTGAGGTAAAAGTGTGAGCACACGGCGATCCTTGAATAACATATAACATGCCAGTAAAGGCAGCCACTGGAGTTTCTGGTGCCCCCCTAGGGAGTTGGTGCCCTACGCAGACTGCGTAATATAAGGAGCATATAAGGAGCGGCGGTACTGATTACTGGTGTTGTATCGAATTGTGTTCCCCGTCAGAATCTGTTTCCCCTAGCTCCGATAGGGTATGGGGTTATGGTTATGGTTAGGGTACGGTAGGGTAGGTTAGGGTTAGGGTAGGTAGGGTACGGTAGGGTAGTGTAAATTAGGGTTAGGGTAGGTAGGGTACGGTAGGGTAAGGAAGGGTTAGGCTTAGGTTTGTGCATGGGGGAATGCATTCTGACAGTGGAGAATGTTACCGTCAGATACTGTTCCCCCATACAGATCTGCAGGGGGGAAACAGATCCCGATGGGGAAACAGAGTTCGACACAACACCGGCTAACGGAAACCCTGCTGCTGTCTCCAAGGTTCTGTCACAGTGTCTCTGTTTGATAGTGCACTAGCCAATGCAGAAGTTTGAGACATTGCTGGTAATCTACCAATTCATTAACCCATTTAATCCCACCAGTTACAATTGTGACCAGTGTGTAAATGGAGTTTTTGATGTATTTTGCACAGAGTTGTCAACTGTAAATGACAGTGCAGACTTTTTAGCATGTCTTTCAAAACTCCATAAAAAGAAGCGGATAAATCCTGTCATAATGCTCTTACAACTACCATATTTTGTACATAATTTGAATTGAGTTGTGCTGTGTTCATTTTCTGTTGTTCAGCTCTGTTGGTTGGTTAGGTTTTGTGTGGATGACTGAAAAATACATCTGGATGAACCATATTTTGTCCACTCATGTTTATAAAGGTATTGCGATTAATCCCGATGAAACATTTTAATCATTTGACAGCCCTAGTGTATATACAGTGCATCCGGAAAGTATTCACAGTGCTTCACTTTTTCTACATTTTGTTATGTTACAGCCTTATTCTAAAATGGATTAAATTCATTATTTTCCTCAAAATTCTACAAACAATACCCCATAATGACAATGTGAAAGAAGTTTGTTTGAAATCTTTGCAAATTTATTAAAAATAAAAAACGAAAAAAAATCACATGTACATAAGTATTCACAGCCTTTGCTCAATACTTTGTTGAAGCACCTTTGGCACCAATTACAGCCTCAAGTCTTTTTGAGTATGATGCTACAAGCTTGGCACACCTATTTTTGGGCAGTTCCTCCCATTCTTCTTTGCAGGACCTCTCAAGCTCCATCAGGTTGGATGGGGAGCGTCGGTGCACAGCCATTTTCAGATCTCTCCAGAGATGTTCAATCGGGTTCAAGTCTGTGCTCTGGCTGGGCCACTCAAGGACATTCACAGAGTTGTCCCGGAGCCACTCCTTTGTTATCTTGGCTGTGTGCTTAGGGTCGTTGTCCTGTTGGAAGATGAACCTTCGCCCCAGTCTGAGGTCCAGAGCGCTCTGGAGCAGGTTTTCATCAAGGATGTCTCTGTACATTGCTGCATTCATCTTTCCCTCGATCCTGACTAGTCTCCCAGTTCCTGCCGCTGAAAAACATCCCCACAGCATGATGCTGCCACCACCATGCTTCACTGTAGGGATGGTATTGGCCAGGTGATGAGCGGTGCCTGGTTTCCTCCAGACATGATGCTTGCCATTCAGGCCAAAGAGTTCAATCTTTGTTTCTCATGGTCTGAGAGTCCTTCAGGTGCCTTTTGGCAAACTCCAGGCGGGCTGTCATGTGCCTTTAACTGAGGAGTGGCTTCTGTCTGGCCACAGGCCTGATTGTTGGAGTGCTGCAGAGATGATTGTTCTTCTGGAAGGTTCTCCTCTCTCCACAGAGAAATGCTGGAGCTCTGTCAGAGTGACCATCGGGTTCTTGGTCACCTCCCTGACTAAGACCCTTCTCCCCCGATCGCTCAGTTTGGCTGGGCGGCCAGCTCGAAGAAGAGTCCTGGTGGTTCCAAACTTCTTCCATTTACGGATGATGGAGGCCACTGTGCTCATTGGGACCTTCAATGCTGCAGAAATGTTTCTGTACCCTTCCCCAGATCTGTGCCTCGATACAATCCTGTCTCGGAGGTCTACAGACAATTCCTTGGACTTCATGGCTTGGTTTGTGCTCTGACATGCACTGTTAACTGTGGGACCTTATATAGACAGGTGTGTGCCTTTCCAAATCATGTCCAATCAACTGAATTTACCACAGGTGGACTCCAATCAATTTGTAGATACGTCTCAAGGATGATCAGTGGAAACAGGATGCACCTGAGCTCAATTTTGAGTGTCATGGCAAAGGCTGTGAATACTTATGTACATGTGATTTTTTTCGTTTTTTATTTTTAATAAATTTGCAAAGATTTCAAACAACTTCTTTCACGTGTCATTATGGGGTATTGTTTGTAGAATTTTGAGGAAAATAATGAATTTAATCCATTTTGGAATAAGGCTGTAACATAACAAAATGTGGAAAAAGTGAAGCGCTGTGAATACTTTCCGGATGCACTGTAAAACTTTTACAGACCCACAGACTCCCATTCAGACTCACAACCAACCCAGGGACCCCAGTAAAATAAGAGATAAATATTCTTGGTAACATTATAAAATAACTTTCATTAAAACATCAAACTAATGCCTATGCGTTAGTGATGTCACAATATTTGGAACCCTGGAACAAAAGTCAGAAATCAAAGTACAATGCATGCAATGCATTCAATACAGAATCATTAGCGTTATTCTACAATATACTTATGTTCAAGCAAGTTGGCACAAAACATACATTTCTGGCCTGTATATTTTCTTCAACTTGCAGAGACCTTGTAAACCAATGACCAGGTACGTTGACCACACATTGAATTATTTGTACTTTGACTCATGTACCGGTCCAAAGTCCAAAACAATCCATGTGCACATCAGAATACTTAACTGCTTCTGATGTTTCAGTATATTGTTTGGTATAAACAAAAATCACAGACACGTCAGTCATGTTACCACAGCTTGGTTTAATGAACTAAAACTTTAGTTTGAGAGCAACTATGGAATTAATCATTCAAGTGTCCAAAAGCATGCCAGATTATTATTACTGTTATTTTTTAATTGCTTTCTGGAATTAAGTGACTATGTGTGATCGTGGTGCTCAAAATAATCGACAAATTTACCCTTTTTATTAAAATGTAGGTGAACCTATTTTCTATATTTCACTAAATGCAGCATAACACGAGTGCATTAAGATGTGGGAGGTGGCATAGATTTGTCTTTTAAATAAAACTACCAACTCACTTCAATTTCTCAAATCTATGAGTGTTTTGAGATATGCAGTTATTTGACACATACAGGTTTTGGTCAAAATGGCTTCTTCTACCCCTGAATTATTTGTTTACTAATGTGTATCTGATGAAAATACTTCTTTAATGATATACAGGAAAAACTCCAGTCTTACTCTGGTTTAGCACCATGTGTTAAAGGAATATATCGAATGAAAAATTCAGCCTTTCAGCATAAAAATACAGACATAAAAAATACAATTGCATCTTTGTCAAACTACACTTCCAGTACATATTCTTTGGAGTGTTACTGATATCATGATCTCCTGGTTTACTGCAGTGTCTTTCTATAACTGAAGCCTATTCTACACTGGTGCATCACTGAGCTGAGACTAATGATAAGAGTTTTTTCAGTTCAGCCTTTTTTAAAAGACATTCATGCCATCATCTCTGTAAAACAAACCATCTTTAATGCACAAATTTACCAAATGAATCCATTCAACTCTAAACATTCAGCTGAACCCTCTGACACACCAATCGCTCCCCTCTACTACGACCCCGTCCCACCCCTCAGCAGATCCATCGAAAAAATCGCTCGAAAAAGCTGGCTTTGTTCAGATGGGCAAAATCTTGACCCCTAAAAATGGCCGTCTGGTCACCCAGTGCAAGCTTGCTCAGAATTTCCTTGTCAACATCGTTGCCCATGGAAATCACCGTGGCAACACCCTCTGCCCTGCGCATGGCACTAATGCCTTCTTCGAGGTTCTTGTTGCTGGTGACCCCATCAGTGATGAAGACGAACGACAGCTCAGCGTTTCGTCTAGCCAATCGAGTGCCTCTGCTGGTGACGATGTTATTAATGGCGTAGACAATTCCACTTCCCACATTGGAAGTAGAGTCCAGGTACCTCATGTTGGCCAGTCCATCAGAGATGACGGTGAAGTTGGTGGAAAGTTTGAAGGCCAGTTGATGTTGGTTTTCATCGCCGTACTGCAGAAGAGCCACACGAGCGTTCCGTTCGTCGTCGTCTTCCCGGGCGAGGGTCATGCGACGAGCGACATTCTCCATAAACTCGCGTGCGTAGCGAAAGTTCTCCTGACCCATGCGCTCTGAGCCATCCAGCATAAAGATGAGATCTACCGGCCGCTGGACGCAGTTGGCTACTGCTGGCTCTATAAAACACAAACACAGTAATGTTGGTCTTAGTTAAACTCTTGAGACTGATTTTGTCTGGAGCTGAACAATGTTCAACCTAAAAGTTCCCTGGTTCATTTGTCAGAGGACGTCTCGCTATATGAGCTGATTTTATGCTCTCATGCCACTCAATAGTGAGACAATCTATGATAGTATGATAGAAATTATTCAAATAAACATCACTATAATGGAACTTTAGCGTCATGTGAAGCACAAACACTTCAATGGACTACAGTGCAAAAAAATCTGAAAAAAGAAAAGAAATAATGAAATAAAATAATTAAATAAAAACTAAATGAAATAAAATTGTATTTATTTTTAAAGACTATTTTTTTACCTTTTTTCATTAAAAATATCTAAACAACCTTAAAACAAGAAGAAATGACTTGAGAAGCAGAATGGCATAAGAAATTACGTCTTGTTTTCAGAGAAATTAACTAATATTGGTGTGATTTATGCTTAAACCAAGAAAAAACTATTTGCCAATGGGGAAGGAAAAATAAACTTGTTTTCGCTTTGAATCAAGTTTTTTTTTTCTTACCACACTGACAAACAGTTTTCTTGTTTTTTTCATTATAAACATAAATGTTACTAAATTTCGTTAGATTTCTCTGAAAACAAGATTTAATTTCTTATGTCATTTTGCTTCAAGTAAATATCTTGTTTTAAGAATGTTTAGATATTTTTACTGGAAAACAAAACAAAAACATACTCGGTAAATAAAGAGATTTTTCTGAAGTGTAACATGCATTTGAAACAGAGGCAGACTTCACGTTAGATGTTGGTATTATCAAATCAAAGAAATGCACTTAAATTAGTCTGAAATGTTGTGACATTACAATTTTAAAAAAGGGTTGTTATATCAAAAAGTTAATATAAGAGTAAATCTTACAAAAAAGCGTTTGATTGCTAAATGCATATATGTTTATTTGTTACAAATTTCTTCTTGCAAAAGTTCTTGCAGTCCACGAGCTTATATCATTTCTCATTGCACATTTCTAATATACAGTGTAATATACGTATAATTATTGTAACTAAATGTACATAAGTTTGCATTACCAAGAAAAAGTCTCATTATTTTAATGAAACAATGTTCCCTCTGAAATTCGATTAGCTCATAAAGCTCAGACACATTCAGTGAGTCTTTCTCTCATGCATAAGCAATGCTGTAGATGTGCAGTACATTTCTAATTCATATCGCTAATATGTATTTACAGCCAAAAACAATAATTGTGCATACAATATGTGACACATAGATGGCCATAAACATTCATGTAAGGAGTCTACAAAAAGCAAGACTGAATTGCATATATATATATATATATTTATTTATTTTCTCTCTTTTGACTACATTCAGAATAGTGATTGATCAATTTGGGTTTTCAATCACTAATTATTATATATATATATATATATATATATATATATATATATATATATATATATATATATATATATATAATTAGTGATTGAAAACCCAAATTGATCAATCACTATTCTGAATGTCTCCAATTGTTATGGCCCTAATCTAAAATTAATATATTAACCAGAAAAATTGCACCAGATTGGATAAATGAAAAATACCGGGGACATCTGATGATCAATAATGGTTTAGCATCTAAAAAGCTTGTATAAATATTGTCCAAAATCTATGAGAAGCTACAGGGGCATGGCTTCAGAATTCAGCCATGATGTGCAAAGTGCAAAACTGATTTCAATGATTATCGTGAAGCTCACAATACATGTCATCTGTATAGATGCGTCACACTGACACATCTCCCGTCACATTTATAAGATGAAATTGCCTTCAAATCGTAGCGACCCTGAGGATTCAAGCAAATTAACGTAAACTAACGAGAGCACGTGGCACATGCAAAGTGTCCTAGAGTCTGTTTAAAAATGTTCATTCTGCTTCAATAAGAACACACACACACACACACACACACAAAAAGATTACAGCACAGCAAGCATTGAGGTGAAGAGACGTGGTTGCCGTTTCACATTTTCTTAGCAAGGAACTGCTCGTAGCAAATGTTAGTAGAGTTAGTGGTTGTTAAAATGGCCATGAAGTTAACTATTTTACATGCTTGTTTCCTGCAAACTAAGAAAAGTATTAGCATTACATTCTAGTTGTTAATGCAGAAATGGTTGCTGATAGAAACAAAATTCATTCTTAAGCACAACTCTACAGCGAGGCCAAGGGCTTCCAATTCTTTCGATTTGGTTTTAGAAATGGCCAATCCATATCAGAAGCCTAACACAAGCCGAGAGCCTTGTTTGGGTCTCCCATGATGTCAGAATAGACAATTCTAAACGAGTCAATGAACAGATCGGTCCATCTCTGTTTTTCAGGTCCAGAGGCCTGTTTCGCTCTCTGGGCTGTGTAAGCCAATGTAGCTACAGCTCTGGTGTAGGTATCGGGGTGCTTGGCCTCTTGTAGATTGTTGATTAAGTTTGCCACGCTCGGTACAGTGTTCGGGACGGGACTGTCCTTCCCCTCCTCTGCAAGGGCGTCGTGTAAGGGATACCCATTCCACGAAGACACCACATCTGCAAGTGAGTGTTGAAACAATAGTTTTAGGGGCCTCCTAGCAACTGGCACCGCCTAGTTGCTTTTTAGATTTTATGTTTGGATCTTGTCTTTTTCAATCTGTGTTTAGCTAACAAACTCTCTCAATGAAACATCATTCTACCAGTGATAATCCACGCATGGCCAATGAGTTGCTTCAGTAACGTTTCAGCCTTGTTTCAGAGGACTTCGATATCTTTGGATGTCGTTAACGGCAGCGGCTTTTCATGTGATTTGATTGTGTTTTTCATGAGAACGACAGAATGCAAAATGCCCATTAAAACAATAAGAAGTGATTTGTAAATGTACTTTGATTTCAAACAAAAACAGTATAAAGACAAGTTACGTCATGCTTTCCCTAATCAACAGCATTGCTTTGAAGATGTATGTTTTTGTTTTTTTTCCTGAAATTGATGCCTGCACCACATTCCAAAAAAGTTGAGAGAGAGGCAATTTAGGACTAATAACAATCTGATGTTAAACAGGAGAGGCAATCAAGTTGTAGCATACAGTATAAGCAGCCTCCAAAAAAAGCCTAGTCCTTCAACAGCAAGGATGGGTTGAGGCTTGCCAATATGCCAACAGATGCATCAGCAAACAACCTAGCGCTTTGAGAACAAAGTTCTCCAAAGACAACTGGAAGGATTTTGGACATTTCACCCTCTCCAGTGCACAAAATAGTTAAAAGATTCAAGAAATCAGGTCAAATCTCGTGCATAAAGGGCGAAGCCAAGACCAACTTCTGAATGCACGTGATTTCTGATTCCTCAGACGTCATTGTTTTAAAAACCGTCATGCATCTGTAATGGATATCATGAACATGGGCTTTAGAATACTTCGGGAAACCTTTGTCAGTCAACACCAATCATCGCTACATCCACAGTTGCAAGTTAAGACTTTACTATGCAAAGGAGAAGCCATACATCAACACTGTCCAGAAGCGCTGCCAAATTCTCTGGGCTCAGTCTCATCTTAGATGGAACGTAGAACAGTGGAATCATGTTCAAACATGTCCACATTTTAAATAGTTTTCCGGGCCAAAGAGGAAAAGGAACATCCAAGCTGTTATCAGCATCAGGTCCAAAAGCCAGTGTCTGTCATGGTATGGGGGTGTGTCAGTGCCCACTGCATGGGTAACATGCATATCTGTGACAGCACCATTAATGCAGAAAGATATAAAAAAAAATTTGGAGCAACATATACGGCCATCCAGACACTGTCTTTTCCAGGGATGTCCCTGCATTTTCAAGCAGGACCACATCAAGCCACATACTGCTCATATTACAAGTGCATGGCTGCATAAGCGAAACAGGGTGCAGGTGCTAGATTGGCCTACCAGCAGTTCTGAACTATCTCCAATTGAGAATGTGTGGCACATTATGAAGTGCACAATAGGACAATGAAGGCCCCGTACAATTGTACAGCAGAAGACCTGCATAATGGATGAATGGGAGAAAATTCTGCTTGCTGAAATGAACAAACTTGTGTCTTCAGCGCCCAAATGCTTAATAAGTGTTATTAGAAGAAATGGTGATGTTACACATTGGTAACACTCAACTGTCTCAACTTTCTTGGAGCATGCTGCAATCATTTTTTTGATTGCAATTAGAGTGATTGCAATGAATGAAATAGAATGCAGTTAGATTTTAAATTAGTTTCATTCACATGGTAAAACATCAAATAATGTGTTGTTGTAGTGCTTTGAATATAGCACTTTGGTAACACTATTTTAGGGGTCCACAATAATGCACTTGCTAAGCATATATAAGGCAGTAATTAATAATGAATTGAATGTTTAGTAAGGCTAAGGCATAATTTTCAACTTATTAAATGTTGTAAGACCCCGCAATAATGCACTAGCTAAGCATGAATATGGCAGTAATTAATAATTAACTAACTGCTTAGTAAGACGATCTAAGCCATCATTTACAACTTATTAAATATCCTATTTCTGTATAGAAAGTCTTGTAGTTAATGCTCTATTTCTGAGACCCATCATATATCAAGTTTACTAACCAGTATTAAGCCAGTAATTCATGCTAACTAGTACTGGCTTTACAAAGCTGTTACTTATTAATTGCTAATATCTTGTAATAAAGACATTTTGACCCCTTGTTATAAAGTGAAAAATTTACCTTTTCAAATTATTGCTTTGCTTTGCTTGTTACTAATGAATTGCTAAAATATTAAAATGAAGACAATGTGGCCTCCAGTTCTAAAGTCAAACTTTTACTTACACAAGTTATTGATTTGATTGATACTTATTAGGTGATTACGATATTTTCAGTAAACTTAAATAGTTCATATAGTTTTATTGTAATTGAAACATGAACAAACATTTGACTATTTTATAGATATTTTAGATCCCTTAACCTTACCCCTAAACATAACCACATTTCGACAATAAAGTAAACATAATCAGACAGTTTGTGTTACAATATACAGAAAAATTGCAAAATTCAGTACAAAAGTAGAACGACGAAGTGCTGCATACCTGACGGCATATATTAGCTTTGTGTGAGGTAGAGAGAGAGAAATTTAAGCTATTAATAGCTGGAAATCTTCTCCTGACGCACTCCGTGAAGGTGCTGTCATATTTCATTCAAATCAAAACATCACGGAACATGGCAGGTCGTAATGGGTCACGAGACACGTGTGAGTCAATGAGCATTCAACATCACTGCCATAAAACCCATGTTGTAACGCTTCTTGTTGCGCCATGTTTTGAATCTGAAATCACAGTGGGATGACAGCTGTTACAGGTGCTACGGCTGATGACGGAGATCACTGAATAAAAGGCTTGAATTTGGGTCTATTCCTGAAACAGAGCTACATGAAGACGTGGATTATAGCGCACAACTAAAATGGATTACTTTTATGATTGTTTAATGCTGCTTTTGTGATTCATTTTTTATTGTATATTTCGAAAACTCAGTTTGTGTCCCATGGCAAACTAAATAAAAATTAAATGCTTAATAAATGGTTAAACAATTGCAGAATTTGCATTCATTTTAACATGTTTATTATTTGTGAAAATTATATAATTCTTTGAAAGTGACAATCAAATCAATAACTTGTGTAAGTAAAAGTTTGACTTTAGAACTGGAAGTCACATTTTAGCAATTCATTATTAAAAACTTAGTAGAACACTTGAATACCACCAAATAAATGCAAAACAAAGCAATAATTTGAGAAGGTACATTTTTCACTTTACAGCAAGGGGTCAAATTGACTTTATTACAAGATATTAGCAATTAATAAGTATAACTTTGTAAAGCCAGTACTTGATTACTCTCAGATTATTAGTCTCAGAAATAGAACATTAAATACAAGACTTTCTATTAAGAAATAGGATATTTAATAAGTTGTAAACATTGGCTTTGATTGTATTACTAAGCAATCAGTTCATTATTAATTACTGACTTATTCATGCTTAACTAGTGCATTATTGTGGGGTCTTATGACATTTAATAAGTTGAAAATTATGGCTCAGACAGCCTTACTAAACATTTAATTCATTATTAATTACTGCCTTATTTATGCTTAACTAGTGAATTATTGTGGACCCTTAAAATAAAGTTACCATCACTTCTCTATGTTATTATTGGCATTTTGCTTACTGTCCCAAATCTTTTGGAATTGAGGTTGTAGTACTAGAGTTATGTTAATGCAATGTTTGTGGGCTATATTTGAGCATGCAACTCCACAAACATTTAATATCTGAATATAAGCAATGCTTTACTGAATTCTCCGAAATGAGGATAAAACATTCCAACAGCAATATTTTGGTGTTGCGCAGATAAAAACCCTAGAGAGAAGAATGTATATCGTATATAACATTTTCATTTGTTTATATGTAACATAGCATTTATTATGTATGCTAAACCAGGGGTTTTACAACTTTTCAAAGCCTAGGACCCCAATATATGATGATCCCCTTGTGAGGGACCCCTGGTCCTAAAATACATATTTTGTAAACAATTCAAAAAAAAATGTGTCAAATAAATACTCAGAAAATAATAATTTTGTATTGTTTATTACGTTTTTATCCCCTAATCTTTATATTTTCACTATTTATGTTTGTATATAAACCTTGAAATGTTTTCAATTAAATTACAATTTCAATAAATATTATTCCAAAGCAGCTTAACTGAGAATATGGCCTTACAACCCCCAGGAAAAAAGGTGACAGCTAAAGGTTCAAGAAATATTTTTTATCGCAAACCTATATGCAGAATTTTTTTTTAATTCTTACAGTTAAAGAATAGGGCTGACAATACAATAAAATAATCATGTTTTTTTTTTTTTTTTTAACATCCCTGGACCCATTTTGAAAACCCGTGTGCTAAACTATTGCTGTACAAATGTTTTTTTTTTATTATTAAAATGCTGATCGTTGATAGTATTCCTGGCAGTGTGCATGGACAATGCATTTGTGCATTTTGTACGATTTTAAAGAGAACGCATTAAAAATATAGCCTAACCACATAAGATTTTTTTAGCCTGTTTTTATTCATTTCTTTCTTATGACTAATACAGCTGCTATTAGCTTCATCCAGTAATGCTGCATGAGCAATATTATAAGTATTGTGAAGAGTATATTGCCCCTATTCAAACCCTAAGAAAAAGCCAATTAAAATACAGTTGTGAAGTGTAAACAGAAGAAAGATACTGAAATTTATTGTATATGATGTGTTGACTTTAAAACATCTGTAGACTAAAACCTAGGGATGCACGATATGAAAATGTTTGGTAGATAACGATACCAATAATTTGCCACTTACCGTATTTTGTCGTCAGATCACTTTTACTTAGGAATGCTTAAAAAATTTACAAAGATGTACAGAAGCTTTTCACTGTTCTAACAATAAATAATTTCCAATCTAATGGGATCTGTTGGCCAAGCCACAGTGAAAGATAAAAACAAGATCAAAAAGATACAAAAAATAACTAAATAAGATAACATGATGATTGATATGGGAAAAAAGTTAATTTTATACTTTTAAAAAAATTTTGCACTTTCATTTTTGCAGTTTAAAACTAGTAATTGCACCTCAATCATGCAGCATTAATGGATATTATACCGATATCTCAGAAGTCAAAATTTGCTGGTTTTAAAGCGCTTTGGATGGTTTCCCGTTTATGGCATTTTCCCCCATTAATGTGAGAACGAGAAAGAATAAAAATTTAATTTTAGAGTTTTTACAAAGTGTGGTACTGATTAATTATATATAAACCATCAGTTTTTCATATCAGCATTTTCATGCTTATTACCGCTAATATGCCGATAGTATAAATATCGGCAGCCGATACATCGGTGCATCCCTATTAAAAACATTCATTATGTCTCTTTAATCTTGTTGGGGACAAATTAGAAAAACATGCTGAAAAGAAAATTCTCACTTACCACTTTTGCATGGAAGGTCAGGACATACAATCACTGGATCTAAAACATAAAACATAGTATTAATGTAAGGGATTTGTACATTTTATGGATATCATGATGGCAAATTGAAGGCCAGTTACGGGACTCACCTGGGCAAAGAACGGCCTCAATTCGATCAATGAAATCCTCCGCGACCAGATCAGCGAATCGCCTCATGCCCATGACCCTGCCATCTTTTCTGCATGCGATAGACTTCAGGCTTTCGTTCTCCTCTGGCTGATCGAACATGTCGCCAATACCGATGGCGTTCACATCAATGCTGGTGTCTGTGCACAGGTAATTGAGCAGCTTGTCATCATCGCGTGGGTCGTACCGGCCGTCTGTGATCACAACCACCGTCACGTTAGCCTTTGCGCGACGGCTGCCACGGATCAGGTTATCGTAGGCGAACTTCAGGGCCGAAGGAGTCCACGTTCCTCCGGCGATCCACTCCAGCTTCTTCACAGCATCTTTGAAGGCAGACAGAGAGTCGATCTTGGAGTCGTTGAGGCGAATCGCCTGGAATGTTCCATTGTGACTGTACTGGACGACGCCGACTCGCGTTCCTGCAAAATATAACAAATGCAAGTAGAGTCGGAAAACATAAAACCACTCCTGCATCACTAAATTGGTTCAAAGTGCCACTACGCTCATTTAGATTGAATATTGCCACAACGGATTGATAAAAAGCAGGAAAAAAGCACCAAAAGACCAGATTTGACATGAATGAGTCCGTTTACAAACACAAATGCTCTGATAACTCCCAAAAATCAGCTTATTTTAAAAATCCGACAAAGCACGTAATCCGCGAATACATGAGATTTGATATACAATCGAATTATTCTCTGCATTATTAAACCCTGAAGAAGCATCCGCACAATGGATAAGCTGCTAAGAATGCTGGTAAAGCTGTTTACATGCAGCACGAAATCATAATCGTAATGAGCAAAAATCTACCCGTGTCGATCAGTTTATTCTTAAACCGTTTATGCTCTTACACAGATTGCGTTTACACAACCACACATGCTGTTGGCTTATAAAGAATGTGCATGTAAACACGCTAATTGACGATAGATCATGAGAAATGTGAGAACAAATGGCGTCATCATTTCATCATTTCTAACCCAACGTGTCTTCTCACAATATGTTATAATGCACGCAGACATGAATGAGATTTGAGAGCTGTGGCAGAGGGGAAGATTTTCAGTGAATAATAACATAGATTTTGGTCCGTTTTATGGTGCTGTTTGGTTATTTTTGGAGCTTGAGAGTATCCGTCTCCATTCACTTTCATTGAATGGAAAAGCAACGTGGAAATTCTCCTTTGTGTTCCACAGGAGATAGAAAGCCATATGAGTTTGAAACAACATGAGGATGAGTAAATAGTGACGGTATATATATATAGCATTTACAGTACTGTGCAAAAAGTCTTTTGCACATGTAAGGAAAATAAAAACACAAAGAAAGGAAAGATGGACGTCTTGGTCTGGGGTTGTAGAGGTTGAAGTCTTTGTTGCAGTGTAGCAGTGACAAAGAACATGAAGTACCTTGGATTCAGCGGAGTCAGACTGAACAACGAACGTCGTAAACTCAAAGCTTTTACCAGTTTGTGAAACAGTTTTCCACCCACAATGTAAATTAAGTTGTGCTCTTCATGTACAGTACATTAAGACCCCTAAAAGATATGGTGGTCTGTGTGTTAATTATGCTCAGGCACCCCATTGAGATGGTACTCCATGGCCCATTCTCATGCCCATTCTACAATTGATGATGACCATTTGGACAGGGTGGGACCCCCCCCCCCCCGGGACCCCCCCGTGTGGCAGCACCAAGTTGTAAACATTTCTTTGTTTTCATAATAATCAAGCTTTTTAGGTGATGCAACCATTCTGAGATCAGGTCAGTGGAACTCATATTTTAGGGCAGAATACTGTAATTCCTTACACACATTAGATGTGTCACATGAACCTTTGCCTTAAGATTGCAATTTTATATCTTCTAATTTAGAGTCAATCTGGGATTTCATGAAGACACAGAAGCAATTGAGACAATACACAGAACTGTGGCCAGAGCCAGAAATGAACGGGGGCTTGTGACGAAAACGCCCCCGAAATTAAAAATGTAGGGGCAAAAAAAATGCCCTATAATAAATTCCATCTTTTTTATTTGTTTTTATTTTATTCTAAACCTCATGCATATTTTCACAAAATAAGATATTTTAATTTATAGGTAACCTTACTGAATAAATCTGAAATATACTGTGTGTGATGTATATATATATATTAATAAAGCAATTAAATTCAAGAATTTTACAAAAAATATTTTTTTAAATGCTATCATAAAGATAAAAATACCCTTGAAAATCAGATCCAGGGGGCAAATATTAATAGCCCCATAATAAAAAAGCAAATTTTTTGGCCCTGACTGTGGCAAGTTCTCCAAGATACTAGAAGAATTGGTGCTATTTTAAAGGCACAGGATGCTCACACCAGATATATGTTTGCTGCACTTGCTAAAACTATTATTCATGGCACTATTTTTGAAAAAATCCTCACTTTACAACATTTTTTACAAGTGCCTAAAACTTTTGCACAGTAGCCTGCTGTATGTGTGTATAATGTATACAGTATATGTACTGGTCTGTAGCTAATTGTAGAGTCTCTTAACCTGTTTCAGAATTGGGATCTTTTGCCATGGATCCCAGTCTGTTGAGGGTGTTGATGACAAAGTTCTTCTCCAGGGTGAAGTTTGTCAATCCCACACTCTCTGAGCTGTCAATAATAAACACAATATCCAGAGCGCCACATCTCTTTTCACAGTCTGAAACAGAAATGACACAATTTTTTAACCTACGCCAACACAGCAACATGTTCGTTTTCAAACAAATTTATACGAATCTTACCACAGCATCCACAGGTCTCTCTGATATAGTTCATGACGTCACATTCCTAAGAAAATTGACCAAATATTCAATATGCATCCCTAAAGTTATATTTAAGGGATAATTATGTATTTTTAATGGATTACAAAATCTGAATTTTTTAATGGAGTGCTTACAGTAAGGCCGGGGTCTCCCTCTGGGCCAGGGTCACCCTGTTAAACACACAATATTTATTATGAATTGCTTAAATTGCAGTGATGACATCAACATCGTAGTTGTGTGATGTCATTTACAGGTGAACTCCTCATATCTATAATGGATATCTATCTGGATAAAATATCCCACATCAGGGGCCCGTTCTTTGTACGTTGATTAGGGAGTTATCCAGATTTCACTGTTGACGATTTGACCTGATCCTAGATTGTTGCGCTCTTAGAACATCTCGTAGTTCCATAGGCTCAAACCTGCTCGGGAACAGACTTATTTAACGTAAACAGGATTAGACTGTACCTTTATTACTGGATGCGATACTGAAAGCCTGTCCCAGCCTCTGAATTATGCTTACGAGAACACCCTTTTGAAGCACATAATACATTTAGTATAATTATAACTTAATGAATAATTTCAAATTTACTAAAATAATAATATTGTGGATAATAATAGGTACAGCCCATTTTGCACATTTAGAGGTACTGCTTTAGTCGTGAGGGAGTAATCAACTTTTTTTCCGTAAAATTTTTTCATGCATAAACTTTAGGGTTTTCTCTCTGCATTGACCTTGGTTCTTTGCACCCTTTACAGCTCAACAGCTGCAAAGAACTTAATGAAAGAGTGATGTCTGCATTTGTGCCATTAGTATACATGATATCCCTCTAACATAATAAAACAAATCTTTCATGATTTCCATTGTTTTTCGGCCATGTAAGAAGGCACACTTATAAAGAGAGCTTTTATGCCCTTGTGCATTTGTAAAATTCATGTAGGTAAGGACATTGAAATAATAATAAAAAAAGTTGCAAATCAAAAGTAAGTGCAATTGAAAATAATGTTACACATTTAATTTATTCACAACTTTTCTCTTTATTTTGTGCGATTTGGCTGTTTCCTTTTTTAAAGGATAGTTCACCCAAAAATGAAAATTCTCTCATTATTTACTCACCCTCATGATATTCCAGCTGTGTATGATTTTCTTTCTTCAGCAGAACATATTTAAAGAAAAATAGAAATATCTCAGCTCAGTAGGTCCTTAAAATGCAAGTGGATGCCGATCAGACTTTTGAAGCTCCAAAAATCACAGACAGTCAACATAAACGTCATCCATATGACTCCACTGATGATCGCTTTTGGTGCAAAAAAAGATCAATATTTAAGTCCGGTTAGCAGCAGTATGCATGTGTGTGATGTTATCATGTTGGCATGTTCATGTGAGAACTGATGCACGTGTGACACACCAGGAAGAGCAGCGCTGTTTACAAGTGAGTAGGAGGAACGCTGTACAGAAGCTTCATAGGTTTTGGCATAGATCTGTATTTCTATCTGTTTGTTTACTCACAATGGTGTGTTTGTGTGCTTATCCTGGATGTCTCAAATGAGAGAAAAACGTGAGATTACATCTGTAACATGCCAACGCGAATACATCACTCGAGAGACCACGTGAACTCAACCCTCTCGTGAAGCCTACTGGAAGTGATGGTTTATGGTTAAAAAGTAATTAAACATTGATCTTTTTTGCACTAAAAGTGATCATATCACTTGAGAAGACATTAATTTAACCGCTGGAGTCGTATGGATGACGTTTACACTGACTGTCTGTGATTTTTGGAGCTTCAAAAGATCTGATCACCATTCACTTGCATTTTAAGGACCTACTGAGCTGAGATATTTTTCTTCAAATATGTTCTGCTGAAGAAGAACACACCTGGGATAGTGTAACACAGTTCAATGAAAAGGAGGAGGCAAGAACCGGCTTGACAATATACATTTTATTATAAACTTAACCAAAAAGACCAACACACACACAGGTTGGCCTTATCCCTCTCGGGCTTAATCAGCCTTATTAGGGGCCGGGTGTGCGGAATCATGACCCGGCCCCGCCCTCCGCCCTGCCACAGATATCATGAGGGTGAGTCAATGATGAGATAATTTTCATTTTTGGGTGAACTACCCCTTTAAGACTACTTTCTGTTTGGCCGGGGTTAACATCAATGTTACGACTCTCTTTAAATGAATGAATACAGAAATATCTATATATCTACACCATATCTATAATATGTCTATATATGTACAGTATATGGGTCTGTTCCAAAACTTAGTGAACTGCCTCGCTGTCTCCCGCCTACATAGGCATCTTTACTGAAATGCCTCATAAGAGAGCGATTTGGAACGCTCTACATTGGCGGCAGCTCAGCGCATCATTCAAATAGCGCTCCGCACGCACAGCGCACAGGACTCGACTCGCAACTGATTTCAATACAGATGACGCGAGGGGAGTGCCAATGATGTCTTAACACACTGCCTCCAGGAGGATGCTCACTAGGTTTTGGAACACACCAGATATTTACAATGTTATATACGTACAAATAACAAATCTCTTATATAAGTTTATGTAAGTTATTTATATCATATTCATATTTTTACTAAAAGTTTATGATGCCATTACATTGGTCTGTCATTTTGGCAACCAATCGTTGCATTGCTGATCATGGTTTCGAGTATCGATACACGTGCCCTTGTCAGTAAACACAGGAACGTGCAATTATGTTAGACAACTCAATCCAGATATACTAATCAAATCCGCTCATGTGTTTGAAGAACAGAATTAGCTAAAGAGGAATATCACGATTACAAAATCTGGAATACGCCATATCATTTAATACGTATGAAGAACGAGCCTCATGCACTAAACATGAAAACGACATTCAGTAATCTCACATCTCTTCCTCCATCTCCTCTCGGCCCTCTCGGTCCAGGCTCTCCAGCGGGTCCGGGCTCTCCCTGTAACACAAAGTCCTCATCAGATCCCTTCTGTCCGGTAATGCCAGACCTTACACTACGAATCACTGAACACTTTTTGTTAACATGACTGTGTTTGTAATCTTTCAAAGACAAACTGCTGATGTCACCAAGCCATCTTATTTTAAACCCCTGCCCTCAAACACCTGACATATGGAGACACCATTCACAAAACCCGATCAGTTCCTGAAGGTTACAATCAAGTCCTACTCTACCTTTTTGTCATCGTTGAATATCCTGTTTCACACATGGTGGAAGCAAAATGGGTTACAAACACTGTTCATCAAAAACCGTCTAAAGAAAAACTGAAGCTAAAATGAGTAAACTTGCTCACTGGCCCTCCTGGAGTTCCTTTGGGGCCTGGGTCTCCCTTCGATCCACAGTCTCCTCTACTTCCTCTGGGCCCTGGTGCACCTTTGTCGCCCCTGTCACCCTGTGGAACAAATCAGCAGTTTATATGTTATCTGAGGGATAATACATCAGGGTCTATCTGTACATTATCCCAAGTATTTCACAGCTACTTACCACATAAATACACACTGATCTGAGTTGAAATGATTTTATCAATTATGAGAAGAAAGAGACTGCAGTCATACGAGAGACATGAAACTAGCACAGCTAAGTGGGAAATCACTAATCTGAGACAATCATAAAGTTTAATGGTCAAACATAAGACAAGAGACAACATAATGTAATGTTAAACAATGTAAAATGATAACTGTCAGAATCACAGTACCGTAGGTCCTCTCTGTCCAGGATAGCTGAACCCAGGTCTGCCTGAATCTCCCTACAACAAGAACACGAGACTTTCTATGTTACAACAAAACACTGATTTGATGCATGACTCATGTTTAAATCTCAGGGGACTCTCTGTGATGTACCTTTGGTCCCGGGGGGCCAGGATCTCCTCTTGGTCCTGCATCACCTGGGTCACCTAGAGTACCCTGTAACACACAGAACATGCTGCAAATGAATATTCCAGATCCACTCAAGACATCACATATAACTGTAAGACAATAATGTTGATTCTGTTTTGCCACCACTGATACTACAGCATTCATCATTGGTGACATTGCACATACAAAGTCGCCAAAACTTAAGTGGGCAGAGCAATTTGCCACAAATTTGGTGTTTGAGGAAACCTGTTTGAATATTCCCAACACTCTGACAGTGTGTTTTAGTTTTATTGTAATAATAATAAAATTTGTAAGGCATCAAAGCAGTTGCCTTTGGTCTTGGAGACAGCCAATATGCATGGGTGGCAAATATGTGGCAAAATATTCAAAAGGTATCAATGGATTTGGAGTATTGATGGTAATTTGTTTACATTTCTTCCTGGTTCCCCAGGAGCTCCCGGCGGGCCTCTTGGTCCAGGAAGTCCTACATCGCCCTAGGGTTTCAAAATAAAACCCAACACATTGTTAATCTTTAATAATGTCTACCTTAAAATCAACAGTAAATATCAGAATCCAATCAAAGCTTCTCACCTTAGATCCTTTGTCACCGATTTCACCTGCCAGACCCCTCGGCCCCTCAGGGCCTGGTTCACCCTGTCAAACATTACAATAATTTGGATTAATTAGCGAGGATGTTTAATTTATCTACATCAGTGACATATGCCATCATGATGCGAGGGTGCTGGGTGGTTGCCAGGGTGTTGCTACGTGGTTGCTAAAGTGTTCTGAGTAGCACATTACAATGCATTTGGGTATAAGGTGTTCTGAGTGGTTGCTGGGTGGCTGCTTACTGGCCCAAGTCAAAAGGTCTCTAGATCTGACTGGAGTTCCTCCTTCAACTTAAGTCTATGGGGTTTTTTCCCAGGTGAAAATGGTAAGTGTGATCTGTTAGTAAAGTACCAGCACACCTCTCCTCAACAACACACACGATTTAAGGGATCATTCATGTCTGGAGTACAAACACTGCAGGTTATATTAAGCATATTTTTAATTGATATCAACAGCTTTGTATATGTATATGTATATGTTTGTATATTTTCATTTTCAGTGATTCTAGATACTGACCTTGTCCCCTTTCGGCCCATTAGGTCCAGTGCTGCCTTTAGGTCCAAAGTCACCTCGTCTCCCCTAAAATACAATAGTAAAACATCACAATTTTATCAGTTTTACATGAGAAAAATGGCATGCAGAAGAAAAATCTCCTCACAGGATCGCCTTTAGGTCCTTGTCTACCGGCCGCCCCCTGTAAAACAAAAGACAATTCCCTTTAACATCCAATCCAAAAAATCATCTATTTAGAATGCTGAAATAAAAATAATGATGTAAATAAAAACATATGCATACAGCAGGTCCTTTCAAGCCAGGAACTCCAGGTGATCCGGGGCTTCCTCTTTCTCCCTGTAGGGGGCGTCAGAAAGTAAAGTACCTGACTACAATTGATGGTCAATATCAGTGTAATCTCTAATGTTCTGATAACTTACTTTGGGTCCAGTGTCTCCAAGTGGGCCGGGCGGACCTGATCTTCCTGCACGACCTGGATCTCCCTGAGAACAATGTGTGAAACCATGACATCTCGAACCAATGCGAAGAAATTCACAGGCTTATAATTAACTTTTGTTTGTGAAATGTATCTACCTTCTCTCCTGGAGCTCCTGGAAGACCAGAATCACCAACATCTCCGGGATAGCCATCAGGACCCTGTGAAAAACCCATTAATTTGTCAGTGATCATGTATAACACAAGTAACTGATATCCTATTACTGCTGAGCAAAAGGAAAAAAGACTGACACACCTTGTCACCTGGGTCACCTTTGCAGCCAGGTGCGCCAATCCTCCCGATTTTTCCCTGTTTAGACATTGGAATTTCAACAGTCATTTATATTACTAACATTTTATGACTCCCTGAGTTTCTAGTTAAATTTTTAATTAAATTAAATTGTTGACACTCTGAGGCCTGTTTCACACAGCTTGTGCAAGTTTAACAGGTTACAGAATTTACACTTTGCATGAGGTGCAATAGAGATGACAGACACAAAAACACTTCCTATTTTGTAAATCAGACTGAATCCAGATGATTCAACAGTTTGTATTCTGCATACTTTGAGGTTTGCATACCAGTCCATGTGGATGGATGTAAATTGTATGATGATCTAGTTTCTTATAATGATTAGGATTGAAGCCACTATTGTATCTGTTAATCTTCTGCTTATTATTATTATTCTTCCTCAGCCATTGATGTCTATGGCAGCCCATAGAACCGTACGGTAAAAAGTTGTGAAATTTGGCACACTAGTAGGGGAGAGTCTGAACATTCCTGGTGGCAAATTTGGGGTCTCTATCTCAAACCGTCCAGCGGCACCAACAGGTCAAAGTTGCACTTTCTGCTTGTAACTTGAAAACTGTGCGTACCAGATTTTCTGCCATTTTATTTGAAAGAAAATACTGTTTTTTTTAGCTTCTCCTTCAACAAATTTTTCCAATCTGCATACATTTTACTTCTATTCATCTATTGATCTATCTTGATTGATCATCTATTTTGATATTCAAAACCATTCCTGAGAAATGGCCTTATGAAAGTGACAACGTGGATGCCAAACAGAAAATGAGGCTGTATTTTGGCAATGCTTGAGTATATTGAGATGGAACTTGATATGTTTCATCATCACCACCATGACCTGAGGGTGCACGTGCAGTTTGGGGATACTTCCACTTTGTGGTGAAGAAATCTAAAAAAATATATATTTTTGCTTAGAACTTTTGTTTAGTTTGCCTTATTATCATGAGCCTTGTCTTATCATATTCCTTGGGACATGCACAATACATTGATACCAAATTGTGCCATGGTCGGTCGTATTGTCTGTGCACCATTCTGAATTATATTAAAACATTTTTTCATTCCTACAAATCTCATCCAACCTTCAACCAATTTTACTCAAATTATCTTCAGACCGAGCTGCACAAAAGTTTTTTGTTTTTCTTTGATATTCCAAACCATTGGCAAGATATGGTCTTACGAATGTGACCGCCAGGATGACAAACAGGATGTGAGGCTGTATCTATACAACGCTTTGAGCTATTGAAATGAAATTTGGGACATGTTATCACCACTATGCCTTGAAGCAACCTGAGCAATTCGGAGACAGCGCCACCTACTGGTCAAAAGTTATAAGCAATTTTATGGTGTTACAAGTAATTCCTCATTGTTTTTAAACGGCTTTGCCGAAAATTATCAGCAAGTATGCTATTTGCTATTAATTTCACTTAGGTGACCTGTCACGGTTGCCTTGGCCCCGTTATTGCTGCTTGCAGCTATATTTATATACTATTATTATTAATTACATTTACATTACATTAATGCATTTGGCAGACGCTTTTATCCAAAGCAACTTACAGTGCCCTTATTACAGGGACAATCTCCCTGGAGCAACCTGGAGTTAAGTGCCTTGCTCAAGGACACAATGGTGGTGACTGTGGGGATCAAACCAACAACCTTCTGATTACCAGTTCAGTGCTTTAGTCCACTACACCACCACCACTCCATACTTGGCGCCACCATACTAATTTCTGGCTGTTATCAATGGAAATACTCAATGCGATGATATAAATCACTTTATTTTCTGTACAGAGCTGCATATGGGTTGCACAGCAGAAACGCTGTCAGTGTGAAAGCTGTTGCAGTTACGCAGCTGCTACTCTTATGCGCTGCTCACCTGAGCTGTGTGAAACAAGCCTAACAAAGCTCTTTCCAACCTTTAAATCTACACCAATTTAACCATAACTAACCTTCTGTCCATCTGTTCCATTACGGCCAGATATTCCTGCAACACCCTGTTAGAGAATAAAAACATTTATTAAATATTTTTTAATGCATGCAGCATGGATGGTTCAATATGCTGGAAATAGAAGCATAAGCCTAGTTCTAGCAGGATGTTCTCAGGATTCATTATATCAGGCATCTCATCCAATCACAAAACAGCCTCCACTTTATAAGTATGCACAGCTGTCTGTCATTGTTTGCAAACTTCAGTTGTTTTCACCCCCCTCCACCCCATCACCACAGGTTTAGGTCCCATCCTGGGTGGGATTAAGCTCCGCCCCCCTGCCATCATCAGTTCAAGCAAACCGTAACACGGGGCTTACGCCAAATGAAATAAGCATCTTTACATTCACATTAATTCCAATAACCCTGAGTCTTTTCTGATAGAATATAAAGTGATAAGTAAATAGCTTGAGAAACGTACCTTTTTCCCTGCAGCTCCAATTTCCCCCTAAAAACCAGAGAAGTTGTGTGTCAGAAATCAATATTTGTGTATTAAGTGTGTGTTAATCTATCAGATCTTACAGATAACCCTGAGAGAAATCGTACCTTTTCACCTTTGAGACCCGGCTCTCCCTAAAAGAGAACAAAAACAGTGTGGTGGGTACGACATATAAGCTGGACATTTCAATTAAATATAGCACATGATGAACGTGAGGAACTTACTTTAGGTCCAGGATGTCCGATGGGTCCCTCAATACCTGGATCTCCCTGTAGGTTTTGATATGAGCCCTCGTTAATAACTTAAATTCAGTTTCATTTTTGGTTGAAATGTTCAAACGAAATGTTGGGGTGTATTTACCAAAGCACATTCATGAACTAGTTTGTACTCACAGGACGCCCTCTGTCACCTTTAGGGCCAGGGTCACCGTTATCTCCTTTAGCTCCCTGTAATAATCAGACAGATACAAGCAATGTGAGTTTGAATCCATCTTGTGACATTCTCTGATGTCCTTTCCTCCCCATCATTTGTTGCACTGTACAAAGTGGTTCCAAGCAGCTGTTACATGAAGGTGCTATTTCTACTTCATCCGAACCTTAAAAATGACTTTTGTTGGTGTAACCTAATATATATTCAGGTTGATTTATTCATATTAAATCATATTTCATGTTTCACAGTTCTCTTAACAGTGCTTTCTTTCCATTTACCATCTCAATACAAGTGAAGAGGGCAAAAAAATATTCTCAAAATAAAATTAGAAAATTAGAGAGCCTCACTTTCTGTCCTTTGTATCCTGAAGGACCTGGAGGTCCTGGAGTCTCCAAACATTTGGCAGAGTAGCACTGTGGAAAATATGTATGATATTTTGAAAGGTTAGAAATCAGATGATACAATGACACTCCTCAGAGTTATAGCAGAATTTTGGACCAAACAACTAGACTTTTTCTGTCGAACATGTTTCGTCACTTATTTAATCCAGTCACATCTTCTGCATCATTTTCCTTCAACTAAATATTCTGTTATCATCTATCCATCCTTGTCACTAGAAACTCGTACGAATGTTTTCTGGTGGAACACACAAAAGTCATCAAAATGCCAAAGTTGCTCTTTAACTTATTATTGTAAGTAAAATATTATTGTATTATTTTTTTCATAAAATGAAGTGCTTTTATACAGAACCTCACAGCACAATCCAAAATACAACATTGGAATTATTTTTGTCAGATAAAGTGCTGCGTAACAGAGCACCACAAATGTGAGATACTGCTTAAGTATAATACTATAACTATTGATTTATTATAAGTAGTTTTTCAGTGAATATTACATAACTATGCAATAGTGTTACATTTCTGTCACATTGTTTTAACTGAATAGGAGCTTTTATTTTGGCGGAAGTGTAACGGTAGCCAGCTTGTACGTGATAGCTGTGTGGTATGTGTAAACCTCACTCCCCTGGCATCAAGAGACGCACTAGCGACTGACACTAGGAGCTGTAGCCTTTAGCCTCTTCATTAGTGCACACTCCTCCCGTTCGGAGCGAGTGGAGCAGGACCGGTAACAGGAGCTTTTATTTTGGAGTGAAGCCCTTTCCATTTCTGTCTGGAAAAGCTACGTGACTCAAAGTGATTATTAAACTGCAAAAGGCTGCTATTTCTTTAAATAAATCTATAGTCTGTATGTGCCCTGTGCTACAAAGTGAATTAGCGCTCTGCTCGCTGTCATCTACTACAAACTTAGCGTGCAATGCTCATGATGGTGTTTTTTTCATGTATGTGCGTAAGCAGCTGGCATTCACAAGCACTCACATTTGAAGAACACAGCAAATGCAAACTATATACAGTATTTATCTCCTTAAATCACAGCTTTTATGGTTTAGTAATCACACTAGGACATAATGTGATTTTAAATTGTGCACTGAATGTATACGGAATGACATTCGTATGTCAGACCTTGCGGTACGAGTACAAGTACATGAGCGTGGTATCAGACCTGTTTTCAGTATCGGGACATCCCTAAAAAATGTATAGATTAGGTCCAGATTTGAACCCAGGTCCCCTACTAAAAAGTGTTTGTTTGTGTCTTATCCTGCCAAGAAAATAATGATCTATTCAACAGCCACTGAGTAACAGCTCTGAGGAAAGTGATGCAAAATGTTGCTTTCAATAGAAAAACAATGAAATGTCAGTTTAGCTGATATGGATCTCACCTCTTGATAAGCCAGATGAAGCTATAAGAGAGGAAGACACAAAAGGACAAGGAAGTTAATGGACCCCAAACATGCACGAAGCACTAAATCATGTCTTAAAATTATATTTTCAATAGTAAATACTGTATCTGTTATTACATTATACCACTGCAGTGCACACCACGGACAAAAACATTAGACAGGCAGTGTATTACCATTGTGTCGTAAATGCGGTCGATTGTTGATGTCACAATGAAAGGCCGCCCCCCCGAGAGATCGACCGCCATGTATTTATTGCGAAAAACACCAGCGGGTGAATTAGCGATCTCCCGAAGTCCCGTCTCCTCCAGATTCCTGGACGATGCAATGGCAAAAATCTTAATGAGCTCATCACGCGCTCGCTCACCGGCCACTTTGATCCCACCGCATGGGTTTCCCGTCACGTGACCATCGGTGATGACCACAGCGAAGCGCTTGGTGTTGGGTTTGGATGGCGAGCGGACCAGCTGCTGGGTCATGTTAGTGATGGCACAATCAATGTACGTGCCCTTGCCCAGATACCTGATGGGCTGCAGCCTCCTGATGAATTCATCCTTATTAGTGATAGCGCTGATGATCTCCTGCCGCTGAGAGAAGTGGAGACCTCCCACAGACCATCTGATCTGGACTAAACCTTTGTAGTCAACATCTTCTAGTTTCCTAGCAAAGGCTGCGGTGAACTCTTTGATGCTTTCGACCAGGCTGCCTGGTGGATTCTCCTGCAGAGCGATGGTCTCCGAGGTGTCAATGACAAAGTACAGGTCGATGGGGCATTCGACTTTTTCTGGAGGGACAGAACACGCACAGCAACACAACAATACAGTTAAAATAATATTAAAATGACATAATTCTGGTTATATAGTGAAAATGAAATCAAAACTGACCATATTTACTTTCTTAATACATGTTCGTGAGCTTATTGTGAATGATTCATCACTGCACATTAAAGGTGGACCGATATATCGGTTTTACCGATTAATCTGTTTTATTTAAGGATAGTGATCATATGAAGCCATTTATTATCACATAGTTGTTTGGCTCCTTTTCATAATGATAACAGAAATCACCCAAATGGCCCTGATTAAAAGTTTACATACCCTTGAATGTTTGGCCTTGTTACAGACACACAAGGTGACACACACAGGTTTAAATGGCAATTAAAGTTTAATTTCCCACACCTGTGGCTTTTTAAATTGCAATTAGCGTCTGTGTATAAATAGTAAATGAGTTTGTTCGCTCTCACGTGGATGCACTGAGCAGGCTAGATACTGAGCCATGGGGAGCAGAAAAGAACTGTCAAAAGACCTGCGTAACAAGGTAATGGAACTTTATAAAGATGGAAAAGGATATAAAAAGATATCCAAAGCCTTGAAAATGCCAGTCAGTACTGTTCAGTCACTTATTAAGAAGTGGAAAATTCAGGGATCTCTTGATACCAAGCCAAGGTCAGGTAGACCAAGAAAGATTTCAGCCACAACTGCCAGAAGAATTGTTCGGGATACAAAGAAAAACCCACAGGAAACCTCAGGAGAAATACAGGCTGCTCTGGAAAAAGACGGTGTGGTTGTTTCAAGGAGCACAATACGACGATACTTGAACAAAAATGAGCTGCATGGTCGAGTTGCCAGAAAGAAGCCTTTACTGCATCAATGCCACAAAAAATGCCCGAAAACACCTTGACATGCCTCACAGCTTCTGACACACTGTAATTTGGAGTGACGAGACCAAAATAGAGCTTTATGGTCACAACCATAAGCGCTATGTTTGGAGAGGGGTCAACAAGGCCTATAGTGAAAATAATTCCATCCCCACTGTGGAGCATGGTGGTGGCTCACTGATGTTTTGGGGGTGTGTGAGCTCTAAAGACACGGGGAATCTTGTGAAAATTGATGGCAAGATGAATGCAGCATGTTATTAGAAAATACTGGCAGACAATTTGCATTCTTCTGCATGAAAGCTGTGCATGGGACGCTCTTGGACTGTCCAGCATGACAATGACCCTAAGCACAAGGCCAAGTTGACCCTCCAGTGGTTACAGCAGAAAAAGGTGAAGGTTCTGGAGTGGCCATCACAGTCTCCTGACCTTAATATCATCGAGCCACTCTGGGGAGATCTCAAACGTGTGGTTCATGCAAGACGACCAAAGACTTTGCATGACCTGGAGGAAATATTCTGGGCAGCTATACCACCTGCAAGAATTTGGGGCCTCATAGACAACTATTACAAAAGACTGCACGCTGTCATTGATGCTAAAGGGGGCAATACACAGTATTAAGAACTAAGGGTATGCAGACTTTTGAACAGGGGTCATTTCATTTTTTTCATTGTTGCCATGTTTTGTTTTATGATTGTGCCATTCTGTAATAACCTACAGTTGAATATGAATCCCATAAGAAATAAAAGAAATGTGTTTTGCCTGCTCACTCATGTTTTCTTTAAAAATGGTACATATATTACCAATTCTCCAAGGGTATGCAAACTTTTGAGCACAACTGTATATATATATATATATATATATATACACTGTGTGTGTGTGTTTGTGTGTGTATATATATATATATATATATATATATATATATATATATATATATATATATATATATATATATATGGAAAAGTCTTTATCTGGTGAATATATAGGCTATGAAAAACATCTTTTGGCTGCTCCCGTTAGGGGTCGCCACAGCGGACCATCCGTGATCCAGATGCCCTTCCTGATGGAACCCCCAGTGGCTGGGGGACTCTCACTCACACCTACGGGACAATTTGGAGTCTCCAATTATTCTATGAAAAGCAAAATTTGGTAAAAACTTAAATACAGAGCATTGTAACAGAGCCAAGTCTCTTTCAAAATAAGAGTCCCGAAATAAGTAAGTGTATTTCAGGTTTGTTCATAGTCCCACATTATGCTCCAAATCTTTTTTCTGGTCATTATTGTTATTTTGGTTGCACAATAAACTGCATCTATGATTTTGTTCATTTTGGATTCTTGTAGTCTCTATGTGTTAGTAATAAAAGGTTAAGAAAGTTTTTAACATGCTATAAATTGATTTTAAAAAATATTGGCCGATTAGTTGGTTATCTGCCTTCTCCACCACCTTAGTTATCGGCAAAATACATTAGATAGAATAACAGATAGAAAAAATGTCTTGCTCCGCCCCTGAAACAACTTTCCTTTTAGCTGACATCATCAAGCCCTCTTATATTTTAACCACATCATATAGAGACACTTTACAGCATGCAATCAATTCCTGATGAGTCCCGCCCTACATTTTTACATCTTTGTGAATATCCTGTTTCACTTGGAGCATGTCACATTACGGAAGTCAAATGCGTTTTAAACTTTTAAAAAGCACATTTTATTCATAAACTGGTGTATCATGAAGGCACTTCTGTGTGTCGTGCTATTGTTTGAAAATAGAAATTTTGCCCATAGAGTCAAGCACAAATAGTTTTCGGCTTCCATTCACAGGTTTTATCCAAACTGGATCAAATATTTTTTATTGTTTTTAGTAAGTTTGCATGTTTAATCCTTACATGACCTGCTCCATTATTATGGAGTCACTTTGTCCCAGAAACACATTTCAAGTTTAAAAAAGAAAGTCTCAGACGGCATTTAAGTGATTCAATCTCAACAATGGTTTGGAGTAGAAGCATAATAAACACATTCCCCAAACTTCGATGAGACTGTTATTTTAGTGCATAAAACACAAAATGTATTTCTGAGTCAAAACGGCTCAAAAAGTAAAAGATATGTCAGTTAATAAAGCAAGCATTTACTCACGTGTGCATACAGTGTCCTGAGCACGAACTGCTGCATCATACAGGAAAAAACACAGAAGGAGTGACAATATCATCATCCTCATTCTCCTTCCTAAACACACACACACAAACAGGATGTGTTGTTGACCATGCTCAGAAATCGCATCAGCTAGTGCACTTCTATCATTGTTAAGCAGAAGCATTTATAAGCAATCAGAATTAAATAGAGTACAGACAGTAAAAATGTCCTTCCAGCCCAGAATTTGGCACTGATGACTTATACAGGAATCTTTCACAGTACTCTGAGATACAATCCCAATATCATGAACTACTGACATAAACAGAACACAGAATCACTCCACTGCACGAATTCAACTGCAAGTGTTCTTCTGGCATGGATCTAATATTCAGCTCATTATGACCATAATAAATAACAATAATTGGATTTAGGAAAAAATCTGACGAAAGCACTTTGAAAATGTTCAAACAGAAGTTGACTTTCAAATGAATCTCACTTTACATGTATGTGTACCTTATATGTCTCCCAAATCTGTACCAAGCAACACTGTGCCTGTTAAAGACATTAAAGACATTCAAACTACCTCCATGATTTCTACTAGGCCCATCTATGGTCCAGTCTGATCAGTGTCAATATGATATAGTTTTGGAAGTTTCAATCAATTCAGTGGTGACTGCATGATCCGAGACAAAAAGAGTACAACAGAGTGAGAGAAACATTCATCAACAGTGAGCGGACACACTAGAGATGTTGTTCACTTTACTGTGTTGGCAGTCCGCCCCTGCTGCCAGTACAGTAAGACTAAATACTCAAGTTAAAAATACATTCTCTGAAAACCTAAATATCTTATGCAATTGATCTTGTTTTAAGGATTTTTAGATATTTTTACAGGAAAACAATGAAAAAAATTATTATCAAGAATATGATTTTTGCACTAATATCAAAGGTCTTACTAGAAAAAAAAATTACTAATCAACATGAATTTTCTTGATAAAAAAAATATGATCGTGTCTATAACGTGCATGTAAAATGGCTAGAAATAACATTTTAGCTCAGCGTAAAACTGACAGTTTACACAAGGTTTATTTCTATTTCTTCTGCTCCAAACTTATTTCAAATGTACTTCTCTGTCTGCTCGTATGAATGTAACACATCATAAGAAAGTGTTTCACCGCTGTTCAAATGCACTTTGGATCGCATCATTTATATGTATAAATGTTTTCCATCTGAAAGGACTAAATATTAAATGAAACAAATGACAATAA
>NC_059380.1:670000-752500 GCF_019703515.2 Myxocyprinus asiaticus | reverse complement strand
TCATCTCTGACCTCAAGAAAGTAATCCAGATTACTTAGGGTAGTGAAAGAAAACAAGCCTGCTCTGCAATTATGACTTGAATCATCTCCTTTTCTCAATTTAATACTTCTACGTCCAGACACTAATATCCAACACACTAAGAAGATTTGTAGTCCTCATACTATTTCTGCCGTATCGATATGCTTAATAAATAGTAAGAGTACAATGCTGTAGAGCGCAAAATTGATGGTCCACTTTCTTAACCGCTTTGGTTACAGAAGTATTTTGCACATTCATTTCTTCCATAAACTTTTCATAAAAGAGTTGAATTAAAACGTCCAGCTCCGAAGTGAATCACAACATTACAAACTTTGATATGAACCAAAAACATATTTGAAAACCAGACAAAAAGACAAAGATGCAAAACTGTGCACATAACATCTTTAATGAAGGAATGAAATACAATCCCATGAAGCATTGCAAAAGATGCAGTCAAAAAAACATGATGGAAATAAATTAATATTTTTATATTAAGTTGTTGATTATAAATACAGATACAATATATTTTAGGTTTATTGCAAAATATTCATATCTATACGAATATAAAAGTAGTTTAAGTGTGGGCGGTCGCTGCGCAGCTGTTTTGACTCGATTCTCTGATTGGTGGAGCTTTCTATTCAGGATCAGGGGTAGTGTAGTTCTTTACCAGAAATTCCACTATTAAACACAATTTTTACAAGCTGATGTAGAAATAACGAAGACTGATGGCTTCAACAGAAGCATATACCATTGATTAACAACCTCAGAGCTCATCGCTAGGTCTGTCTTTAAAGGTTTATAAGTTATCGTTAAAAAACAGTTCCCCTATATGGAAAAAAAATAACCAGATTGTTGCGCTTTATCCTGATCAAGTGTTTGGAATGGAATACTCGTGTACACTGGAAGATCATACAGTATATAATCATATTCAGCACACTGAATCGTATTCTGCATGATATGCTCTGCTGTATGTGCATTTTTTGCAAATGTAGGCAGTTTTGCATGCATACAGAAACTATACACCGTACAGCAGAAATAATAAGAGTAGTATGCTATTCTGAACATAGCCAGGGTATCGAATGTGACGTGCCCATTTGAGGTTATGGAGCCCTGAACTTGACGAGTTCAAGCAGGAGTGCAGCATTGAGAAACATGTGTCTGTCGGTATTCTCTTATCCAGTGAGAATAAATTCAGTTTCCACTGCTTCATGTCATGCAGACACACACCTGCTCCAAACGACAGAGCTAACAGAGAAGAAACGTCATATCAACTGTTGCTGAATTACAGGCAGCACTCGAGAAACAACGATGGGTTTGTGCATTTTTTCCATGTTTCTTGGCGACAGTTGCATGCTTCCTTAAAAAGAAGAGAAGGGGACGGAGAAAAAAAGGGAAGGAAGGAAGGAAGGAAGAAAGGTAGGGGTTTAAATGAGGGGGGACTGAGACTGTTTTTTGTCAGAGGCACTGGATGACTAATACTGAAAGACACCACACTCCCCCATTACAAGCTCACGAATGAAAAAGGTGCAACACCACCCTGCTGAACTATTCTCACAATGCTGCAGAATAACACGGTCACATTCAATGTTAAAACTGGCATACTACTTGTACTCATACTGTTTTTGCATCATGTCAGAATGCATAATATTCCTGGCTGACTTTATTTGCCAAAATGTGCAGTAGAAATGGTGTTTACATTGTGCAGGATTCTGTAACCCATGATGCATGCACTTGACTGGACCTAACATTTGAAAGAGTGACAGTCGAACTGGGCAATATTAAGCACCAAGAGTTAAGACACTTAACTCAAAAAAGTATTAAAAATGCAAAATAACCGTATTTATTTAGATGATGAAAAGAGAGGATAACTGAATTACTGAAATGAATATGCAACTTAACAATATCATGTGTCACAACATACAATTTATTGTTGCGTAATGCATACACTGTTTCAAATAATCATTTTTTTTAAAAGGTAAACAGCTTACAGTATTCCATCTCAAACCTAGCCTGCACTGTAGAACAAATCTGTTAAATTTACAGTAAAATATGGGCTGTAGTTCTCTCTCTCTCTTGAACTGCCGTCTCGCCTTTATCCCTCGCTCACCCCATCAGGCTGATTGGGGTCCGGGCATGTGTCATTCCGGCCTGGCCCCGCCCTCCTCCACGCTACACTTTATTAACAACAGAAGGCCACATGATGACTTAAAGGAATATTCCGGGTTCAATACAAGTTCAGCTCAATGGACAGCATTTGTGACATAATGTTGATTACCACAAAAATTCATTTTGACTCGTCCCTCCTTTTCATTAAAAAAAGCACAAATCTGTGTTCCAGTGAGAAACTTACAATGGAAGTCAATGGGGTACAATCTGTAAATGTTAAAATACTCACTGAGAACGTTTACATGCACGTTCTTACACCGATTATGCTTAAGCCAACAACACTTGTGGTCATGTTAACGCAATAAACCGCATTCATTTATCTACGTAAAGGCCATAAACGGCTTATGAATAACCTGGTCGATACGGGTAGATTTTTGCCCATTACACCGATTTCGTGTGCCATGTAAACAGCTTAATCAGCTTTTTACCAGCTTATCCAATGGCATGTGTTGCACGCAGAGGTTGAGCTAAAATTTGTGTATCCATCACTGTGACAGACTGAGTTTTAAAACATCCATCATGGTCTATTTTTTCCATCATACTTGTTTTCATCTAATTAATACCAAGGCTTCATTCAGGGGCATAGCATCCATTCTAATGGCATATACAGTACAAGACAGTGGATGTATAATTGATGTGGATGTTCTACCGGTCAATCAATTGCTGCGCTAAAACTAGATTTTTAAATGTGCGGCTTAAAGGTGCTGTAAGTGATTTTAGCATCTGAAGCTTTCATGTGACTGAGCCGCTGAATTGACCACACCCCCTCATTCCAAAACTCCGCCCTCCAAAGATCATTTTGAGACCAAAGCTGTGTCTCGTTTCAAAGGCTGTGTCCTCCGGAGGTCGCATTTGTTGGCCGCATACGTCATCGAGGCTGTCTCATTTCAGAAAAGTGAGTAGGACACTCCAAATGTGACCTTCAAATGCGACCTTCTTTCGGAGGATGCATGAGGTGTATCCTTCGTGGGCACTCACAACCCACAATTCTTTGCTTCAACGGAAATTAACATCATTTGTCGAAAAAAATAACGCCAATTTGCTCAAACGAATGTGATGTTCAGATGCAAGTAATGTTAATTCCCAAGTTGACGTACCTCAGTAGACGGGTGCAGAGTATATAATATGTATAATTATAATAATATATGATTCAAATAAAGTATTATAGGCTAAAAGTACACCTGTAAAATCTATTTTCTTTTCTCTCTACATCATTTTAACTCTCCTAAAATTCCCTTCCAAAGGGACTTTGTTCCCGTCTCACTTAAAGCGCTTGTTAGTGAGTGGCGTGCTGTCATAGCAACCATGTTACGTTCTGTTTCCGTTTGTCCTACGAAGGCCGTCTCGTTTAAATGAGGCTTGTTTAAAGGAGGACGCTCAGTATACTGCAGCCTTCAAAGAACGCGTCCTACCTAGCATGCAGCCTTCCAAACGAGACACAGCACAAAACTGAGCAAAAGAGCAGCGTTGTTTGTTCCTGTGGCTGTCAAATTCAACAGTGGCACAATAGCGCCCTCAACTGACAAACATTATGAATCACAGCCTCAATGATCTGCTACAAGTACAACACTATGAGAACGAGCAAAATGATTGAAAATTTGAAAAAGCGCTTTCACTCATGCACAAGACTTCATGAAACTTCAGTCTGTCTGATATCAACTTGATATCAACAAGACATGAGATGCAAGCACATCAGATTAGCTATAACAGCTTATAACAGAGAATTCTGTTTAAATGTCATGTTTGTGCAAAGATTAAATGCAAGTAATAATTGGCAGAAATGGTGGTCCGATTTTTTCTTGTTCTTATAGGATGACCATAAGTCCTCTTTTTCTCTGACATGTAGCCCACTCTTTTTTTTTTTTTTTTTTTGTTTGGACCTGAAAAAAGTGTCAGGCCGGGATTTAAAAATTGTCTTTAATTTGTCTTTCTTCATATTGACTTAATTGCACAGTTAGGACTCATACATTCTGTGTATTTGATACTGCGCACCAGTTTTCATGTTTGCATGTCCTTACATGATTACCCTGCCTTTCAAAATAAAAATACAATTATCACTCTCTCTCGCCCGTTTGCTTTCTGCGCCCGCGGCCATGCACTGTATATGTGTAGGCAAAAGATATCACCAGAGCTCTGCCACCCTCAACCAGAAACATCAGTAACATATGTACGTTTCCCAACTTTGTGAATTATTTAATAGAACACCTGTTTAATCAGACTTGTGCTTGCCAAGGAAAAAAAAAAGTTGACTTTGAAATTACATTTACATTGATTAAATGCATTATGTGAAGTATACCATTTTTGGTTAACGAAACGGTTGCGTGAATGTCTCTTCACGGTTTGATGTCAAAAGCAGACAATAACGGCAATGACACAATTATCAAATGCAGTATGTCTTACCGTGTCATCTTTTCGGAATAAACAGATTTTTGGTAGTAACCCACGAATTGCTGTGCATGTAAACACGCTCACTGTTTCAAACATATAGCCACGAGACGTAAACGATATGTGTAAACATGATTTTACTGTAATAAAATCACTTACCTTTTCTGTGTAAACAAAGTTCGCTGCCATGACGACATGAATCCTAAAACGAAGAACCCTAAACAACTTTACAGCTGAAATAATTCATGAGTTTTAACAGAATAATTAATGTAAGTGCTTTTATAAAATTATAAACTTCACATTTCTGCCTTTAAACCCTCCAGAAATTGACCCCATTGACTTCCATTGTAAGTGTCTCACTGGAACACACATTTGTGCTTTTCCCAATTTGGAATGCCCGATTCCCAATGCACTCTAAGTCCTCGTGGTTGCATAGTGATTCGCCTCAGTCCGGGTGGTGGAGGATGAATCCCAGTTGCCTCCGCGTCTGAGACAGTCAACCCGCGCATCTTATCACGTGGCTTGTTGAGCGCGTTGCCACGGACACATAGCGCGTGTGGAGGCTTCACACCATCCACCACGGCAACCACGCTCAATTCACCATGCGCCCCACTGAGAACAAACCACATTATAGCGACCACGAGGAGGGGCCAATTTGGTTGCTTAGGAGACCTGGCTGGAGTCACACAGCATGCCCTGGGATTCGAACTAGCGAACTCCAGGGGTGGTAGCCAGCGTATTTTACCACTGAGCTACCCAGGCCCCCTCTAGATTTGTGCTTTTTTAAAGAAATGGAGGAACGAGTCGAAATACATTTTTGTGGTGATCAACGTTGTGACACAAATGCTGTCGACTGAGATTCACTTGTTTTGAACCCGGAATATTCCTTTAAAATTCAACAAGAGTGGCCCGTCCAGTGTTACCCACACAAACACAAAACACCATCAGGGTAACACATGTGACACTAAAATAATGCAATAAACATTAAATGGAATGAAATGTGATGGGTCACACATGGACCTCTGGGAACACGTGTTTATTGTTAAAGTACATTTTTTAAACATAATAAACCTTTTTACCGTTTTCTATAAGGTCTATAATATCATCTAAAAAATACAATATATTTTACTGTATATTTTACTGTAAATTTACATGTATTGTCTGGTTAAATATATTATAATTTCTCACCGTAAATAGTAAAGTACAGTTTTTCTGTTAAAATTACAATTTGTTTTATTATTATTTTATTTTAATTTTTTTTACAATGTGTTTCTGCTAAATAGCAAATTACATTTCCTGTATCCTCCAGGAAAAAATCAAATGCATCAAGATATATACAGTATTATATTTCTATCCACTTTCAGTGCTCCAACCTCAAAACCTCAAACTGACCTCAATGATGTGCTGAAACTCACAGTACCTTGATGTTGTGATTGGAGCTGTGCAGTGCTTTTGGATCCCACATCTCTTTAATAATTCTTTGGAATTATTGACTGTTCTCCATGACCAGTCACTTCCCAGAGTACCAAGAACTTCAAAAGAGCTTGAAACATGTTAGTGATTATGATACAGAAGTTTCAGGAGAGCGCTGTCGAAGAGGCAAACAACAACTGAATGGCAACCTGTCAAACACAGATACTTTTCATCCAGATAACATAGCATATTGTATTCTAGCATGATATATAATAATAATAGTTCATATCATTATAACACACACACACAGACATGTTTTCAATAATAGTATTGTGGCACTACACAACTTTGCAACAATGGAATACAGGATTCCTGCCTGTAATTATGAGAAACTCAATAACATGAACACGGCCTCATGTGGTCAAATGTGACTTTCTTTCTCTACTGAAACCAGATTTTTACTCTTTCGTAAGAAAATGTGAGTGGTGTTTTCCTATGCAAAGATCAATGCACAATGCCAAGGAGTTGCTACAGAGTTTTGGGTGGTCACTAGGTGGTTGCCAACAGGTCCGAGTCAAAAGAGTCCACCCTCAAGTCTCTAGATAATCAATGGAAGTCTATAGGGATTTCTGGCCCTTTTTATCAGCCACCATGAGAAAATCATAAATTTGACATATGTCTACAGCAAAAACAGTGCTGGATGAGTTAAGTGCCAAATTGTAATAATTACCGTAATTATTACAATTTGGCACTTAACTCATCCAGCACTGTTTTTGCTGTAGACATATGTCAAATATCAGGGGTTTGCTCAAATCATCAGCTCTGTGAGTAATAGTAATAGTGATGCTTACATTAGCAAGCACCAATAATAAGGAAAAATCCAGCATGTGTGCGAGAGCCACTAGTCATCTGGTCACTGAACCATGGAGCTCAATCTAAAGTTCAGAAGTCTTGGCATTCACAGCAGAACCAATTTCCTTATTTAAACTGAACTTCGGGTTTAGGAAAACTGAAGCCAAACATAAACGAATCTCAAAGAATCTTACTGCGCAGGCCGTGGAGTGATCTGTTTTTAATAAAAGTGAGGCATAGCTGCCCGATCATAGTTTACTGTGGCATTTAGCATAACATTTAGTCTTCTGTTTCAAAACAGAGATCTGATATTGCTATTGGCATACAGCACAATTCACCATAATTCCAAGTTTCAGTCAGCATCAGCCCGTTGCGTATAACATTCCCTTCCCGTTCCTCTGCTGCCGGATCTCTGACCAACGACACGTGCTGGTCTGAGGACTGAGTTTAGAACAGTCGGCCCTTTGAGAACAAACTGACTTTCTGTCAGCAGGGAAAGACTGCTTCAATGAAAACATCATGTCAAACATGTTCACAGTGTATTCCTGTATTGAAGTGTCCAGTATTAGTGAGATGTGTGGACGGCTCCACTAAGTCATCATGTACTTGTGTATTGTAAACATGCTGTGGTCTATGCCCAGTTCCTGGCCAGGTTAAACACATGGAGGGGTGCATTTATAAAGCACCAGCTCATGAGATGTTTGAACTGATGTTGTGGTCAATCAGTGGGTGAGTTCATGGCACTGCCAACCCCCCAGCAACATGATTGAAATGACCGTTCGTTCAAGTTACTCCATGAACTGCATCCTAATTCACAATTACATTTGCTCAGTATTCCTGTTTTTATTTCGGCGAGCTTCATGTTTATTTGCTGACAGTGAATCAGAGAGAATTAAGTTTTATTTTATTATTAAAATCAGGGACTAAAAATGGTTCAAGGAACAAAAAACGAATAAAAGTATTTGCAGAACGTAAATGAAAACGGGAACGAAATCCCTTTCAGTTGTTAAAATAACCAGTTAACCAGTTAATTTTTCTTTTTTATGAAACCAAAGACCAAAGTGTTTATCACAATAGATTTTCGAATTTACACTACTTCCTGTTGCCTGAAAAAATTAAGTTTCTATATTTTTCCAGAACATAAGCACACGTTTTGAATCTGATGGAAACAGCTAGTTTAAAAACCCATAAAAATAAATAAAAATTAAAAAGATCAATCGGCCCGCAAAAGGTGACGTTGCAGTGTGTGCATGCATGTGGGAGAGAGAGATTTAGGCTATTAATTGATTTAAGAAAACATTTATTGAAAAGACATGACTTTATAAATGCTACTGTATACTATACTTGTTATGATTTCTATCCTGAAAATTCCACCACATGGGAAAAAATGTAATCGCTTATTTTTGCTTATTTTGGGTGAGGCAAGTCCCTTATTTTGAGCTTGTTTTTCCAAGACAGGTGCCTTATTTCTCTTGCAAGATCTGGCAACACTGCAAATGGTATATCGCCCACCCTCAGCACAGAGTCCTGTCATTTTAAAAGAATATTATCAACCGTTCTTTAATTTCGTTCTAACCGGTTACTAATTAGAAAGGAGGCAGTGGAACGGCGGAACCAAAATGAAAAAAAAAAAAATACAGTTTCTGCTCAGAAAAAAAAAGTTTGTAGTCCCTGATTAAAATATTTTTGTTTTTGAGAAGCTACCTTTAAAGGCGCTGCTGTATATAAAATTAACAATAATAAAAGTGTATTATTATTTGGTAGTATTAAATATCAGAAGCCGTTGTTTTGTCTGTCTTCCATTGTTATTCAGTAAGTGTGACTGACCTCCAAAAGTAAAAGGTGAAAATGTAAGCAAAAACAGTTGCAAGGTGTGATGACAACAAACAAAATCGAGTTGTTTTGCGTCGACCGGATGTCACTTGTTCCGGGGTTAAGCTGAACTGACAACATTTGTAGCATAATGTTGATTACCATAGAAAATATTTGCAACTCATCCCTCGTTTATTTAAAAATTGGCCCCCATTCACTTCCTTTGTGAGTGCCTCACTGTAACACAGATTTAAGAAAATATTTTTTTTAAGAAAGGGGACTGGAAAGAGTCCAAATTAATTTTTGTGGTAATCAATAATGTCACAAATGCTGTTGATTGAGCTGAACTTATATTGAACCCGGAATATTCCATTAATTCCATTATCAAACAGCAAGGAGTGGGTTAATTTTCTAGGAAAGGGTTCAGTTTATTAAATGATTATCTATATTTCAGAATGGATGAGGATGTAATGATTCCATTATGTCTGTTATTATCCACACTTTTTGTAATATTCAGTGTTTTTTCCCCCTAATTTTAGCCAGTGACTCAGATTCTCCAAAGAGCAGCAGCTGATGCCGTGTCTCATTTCACTAAGTGTTTAACTACGGTTTTGCTATCCGGGTCCTGTGGTGCAGTATTGGCTGAAGTTTGTTTAAACTAAATTAAACTCCCATCATGGAGCTCTCAAGGTTCTCATTGCTCAAGCAAATGTGGGTTACTCTACAGCATTCATGCCAATTCTTCCGAATTGCTCTCTCTTCGCCTACACCTTCCCTTCCTTCACTCCTCGGTGTCCAAACACTCGTCTTTAGAAACTTCCCAACTGGATGAGTAAAAAAACATGTGCTGCTGTTCAATTTCCTCCACTATATTCCCTCAATCAAATCTTTTATATATATATATATATATATATATATATATATATATATATTTCCCCTTTGGTGTTTTCATTCTATCTCTGATGGCTTCACCTCACTTCTCTGCTTTTTTCTGCAGATTCTCTTTACTGATACTCATCCTTAAACTAAGACGGTTCTGCGACCACACACCTCCAGATGTTGGACTTCAGTTCTCAAAGGCAGCTGGGAGTCATTATCTGGGTATGTTCCACCCTCTTCTATTTAATCTCCTCCCACAGTGAGTTTCCATGGTCACAGTGTTCTTGTGTGGCAGTTTTGGAGAATGGGTTTGGGGTCTGGCATGTGTGTGGTGCTTCAGGCATGATTTAGTGCATTCTTGGCAGAACATTGTACTAATAACATGCCACAGCATGAAATATAATGTCATTGGGAAGCTCACAAACTACGTAAAGCAGCACTGCATTTTACATGTATTTATTTAGCAGATGCTTTTTATCAAAAGCGACTTACAATTAATCAATAAGGAATGAGAGGCTGTGCTAAATTGTGAATATAGTCACAACTGAAGGGCGTTGTTAGGATCAATGCGAAGTGGAGTAACCTCTTCAGCCGTGACTATATTCACAATATGGCACAGCTTTGACTGCCTTGTCACTTTTATAAAACAATTACCATATAATACAAATATCCTTCCACTAGAAGCTATAGATAAAGTTTCTGTCTACAAACAAACGCACATCGGCAGCACTTCTGGGTTCTTTTGAGTTGCTATTAATGAGCACTTTGTTGAAATTGACCTGAAAATGACCAAAAAGTACCGTTTGATAGAACTCGATAGACTTATGCAACTTATGCAAACATTAAAGTGCTTTGTTTACCTGAAAAGGAATCCAGTGAAACAATTATTTTAATCTAATCACACTGTGTATTATTCATGGGATGTGAGATATTTCTGCTTGATATCTTGATGACTTCTGACTATAAAGTCATTCCATTGCCGAACTCCCGTAAAATTATTATTAAAGAAACAAATTGCAATGATGGCATTTGTTGCTCAATTGTCATGAAAGGCTCAGCGGTTAAGGCTCTGGGTTACTGACCAGGTCAGGGGTTCAAGCCCCAGCACTGCCAAGATGCCACTGTTGGGCCCTGGAGCAAGGCCCTTGACCCTATCTGCTCCAGGTGCACCATATCATGGCTGACCCTGCACTCTGACCCCAGCTCAGCTGGGATATGCGAAAAGTCATTAATGCAATTTATTTGCACAAAAGTTAATGTTTATCATTAACTGTGTACATCTCCCTGGATGACATCATACATTTGCATCTCAGTGAAACCAGAGTTGTGGATTTCCACGAGTTTCCAATTTAAAAGTCTGACTTTCTGACAAGTAGCATTCAATTGTACTTTTCCTAACAGGACTTTGGAAATTCTGACTTCCAAAATTGAATACAAAACAGCATTAGGGCTGGGTTTAAGGCTTAAATTACATTTTTAGCAACCTATTATAATCCCTTAATGGGGCTTTTCCACTGCACTGCACGACACAGCTCAACTTGACTCGACTCTGCTCACTTTTTGGGAGTTTTCCACTGTGGATAGTACCTGGTACCTGATACTTTTTTTAGTACCACCTCGGTCAAGGTTCCAAGCGAGCCGAGCTGATACTAAATGTGACGTCAAATCCTTGCAGATCACTGATTGGTCAGAGAGAATCGTCACTACTAGCATCACTGGATTTGTGACACGGGACATCAACCTGCCAGTTTTAAAGTTAGCAACAGCGATAGCAGTATCATTTGTTCACGCGACTTTCGAATTGTAAAAAGAAATGGCTGTGCGCAAAACCACACCGTGGTCAATAAACGAGGTGCAGACGTTCCTCTCGTTAGCGACGAACGAAACGACGCCAAACGAAAAAGTCTTTCAGGAAGTGTCTCAGCTGTTGGTCGCACACGGCTACCACCGGACCTACCAACAGTGTAGGGAAAAGTAAAAAAAAAACGTAAAAGTGACTACAGAACCATCAAGGACCACAACAGCCGGAGTGGTTCAAACAGAAGAAAGTGGAAGTGGTCCGACCAAATGGACGCTATCTATGGCAATAGACCGGCGAGCAATGGGAGGGAGAGTGCCCTGGACTCAGCCGTTGTTGGAGTCCACGATGGAGGATGGTATGTTTTGTTACGTTAACTCTATATTCTGCTTGAAAGCTTCACTTTATTTAGTTGACCAGCTATTGGAAAGCTTGCTTCTAAAACAACCAGGCCAATTTAACTGTTACACTTGTGTAAAATCACCATGCAACAACTGCTTTATGCAGCACAATGAGCTAGTAGCTAACAGCTAGCGATCGTGTTATTGTTTATAGTCAGTAATGTTTGTGTCGCGTTTAAGATGATGTCACGGCAGTAGAGACGGTGCAACTATGACGATCAGCCTATAATCCCACCCACGTTGAGGCGGCACTAAACTGCAGTGGAAAAGCAAGCTCAGAAAAGTAAAGCGAGCAGAGTCGAGTCGAGTCGAACCATAACGTGCAGTGGAAAAGTGCCATAAATGTAGGCACAGGTTATGGTTTGAGGTAAAGGACAGAAGACACTGTTTGACATTAATGGCGTTCCTCGGCCAAAAGAATATGATGATCCAGTAACACATCCTACTTGGCAAAATCACATGCACTTTGGTAACTCTGAAACTTTTATATGAAATTTCTAGGTCATGAACTGTTAAAATGATTTTCTACATTTGAATGAATTTTATGACCTGTCCTCTATCTGATAATTGAACGGATAGGCTCAAACGGGCTTGTGAGATGGTATCAGTTCTTCGGGTTGCGTCTGGGGTGAGGAAAGCATGTGTCATTGCCAGATCTCTAATGAAATATTGCATGTTGTAGGGGGTTTGTGGTTGTTGATAGCATGTTTCCCATGTGGAGTTTTGGCTCGGTACAGAGTTTATCCTTTGTCAAGATGCAGTTGCATGATTGCATAGGCAATCCCATTAAATGTGCAGCAAGTGAACAAGCAGAAAGCTGTTGTCATCCTCTACAGTCTGGAATATCTCACAGATATAATTTTGGCCAACATCCCCTTTAACATCCAAATTCTCTATATCTAGAGAACTCTTTCAAGCTTGCACCTACAAAGTGTTCCTTGGGAATATTCATTAGCATAAGTCAGATGTTCAGACTGATCCAGACCAATGATTTTAAATGGTCTAGTGAGAATTTCTATGGCTAATTCAAGAAAAATAAATTATTGCATAAAAGCCTTATAAGAAGTTCTCAAAGGACTACATTGAAATTGAGCAACCACAACATCTATTTGGTTGATCATGGAATTTGTGGATTCAGCAGTTGCACGTCATGGAAGATTGACATGGCAGGGGTTATTATTTCACACAGTGTTGGGGTGTAAAATCCTTTATTTCAAATACCTTTACAACAGCCCTCAGGCTGCTCTGAAATACATTTCTCACATGTATAAAACTATTATTGGCAGAAATTTATTGGTTTAACAATGTATAAAAACAATTTAGAAAAAACGTGTGTTGTGCATTTGAATATAACTACAGGAGTGCTCATTGGTAGCACCAAACCTGTATTCAAGTTTTACTCGTAATGCTTAAAATAAACTGTACCACAGATTAATGCAATTAATTGAAGAATTGCTTGGGAAGAAAAATTAGGTAAGCAACTTTACACTGTTTTGAGCAAAATTAACACTAACTACACCTACCAGTGGGTGGTGAATTAACCATCCCTAAATATTACTTGGAACTGTATTTTGCTGAAATATAATTTTTGCACCTATGACAAATGAACAATTAAGCTGTTTATTGTTACATAAATTGGGCCAAACAGCAGACTGATTTCACACTATATTATATATATATATAATAATAATAATATATAAAAATTTATGCAATACAATTTTATAACAATATTCCATCAAATTGAATTGTGTAATCTTTAAAAAAAAAAACTATATATTTTTATTTTAATAAAAAAAATTACACATTTCAATTTGACAGATTTGTTTAATTTTTTTTTTATTGAAATGCATAAATATTAAAAATAGGCTATTTATGTGTGTGTGTGTGTGTGTGTGTGTGTGTGTGTGTGTGTGTGTGTGTGTGTGTGTGTGTGTGTGTGTGTGTGTGTGTGTGTGTTAATTTTGGACCCTGATAGCAAGATATATCAATATTGCTTTGGTTTTTAAATTGGATTTTAAATAATACACTTCATCACAGATATAACAGCTCCGGACCATTGAAAAAGAACATTTTGTGGCCTAAACATGGGAACTATTATGCCGTTTGGACAGCAAACTCAATACAGTCATAAGCATTAAAACACATCGTAATATGACCAAAGTGACATAAAAATAAGCATTATCCATTGACAAAATCAATGAAACTGAAACTAAACCTCTGAAGTTCAGATACATCAGATGAAAAAGAAAAGAAAAAAAATGCCAACAAAGCATGTGCTATACTGAAGTCCACCCACTTTAATCTTGTGAACATGCCCCCCTGCCTTTGCCCCTCCCACTAGCCCATCAACCCCTCTCCTTTTGGCTCCCAAGATGCCCTTTTCTGCCTCAGTCCAGAGAAATCTTACGGGAGACAGTTTGGTAAAAGACGCCGGCGACCATCGAGCGGTAGTCAGGCACTTTAAACAGATGACGGTAGGCATACGTGTTGTCGTAGGGCCGGCCGCGGCTCACCAAGGTGCGCAGATGCGCCTCGTTCACCTGATTTCCGACTGCCAAGATGTACAGCTCAATGCCAGCGTTGCTCACCTGCTCCACGGCCTTCTCGATCTGGACGGCGTTGACGCCTTGGGAACGGCCATCGGAAAACACCAGCAGCTTCTTCTTCCTGTTCCTGCCGCCACTGAAGCGCTCAATGGCGAAAGTGAGCGCGTTTGTCACCTGCGTACCTGCGTTCTGGAACTTGGCCTCTGCGATCTGAGCGAGAACCTGGGTGGCGTTTGAGGAGAATTCTGCCTCCAAGTTGGCATTGTTACTGTACTGGCCGACGCCGACCCGCACCTGGAACCCTCGCCTTTCTGCCGAGAGGAAGCGCTTGGCCAGCATTCGTGCAAAGTTCTTTGTCATCTGGAAGTTCTTGGAACCCACGCTGGCTGAGCTGTCCATCATGATGAGGACATCTGTGTTGTCGCTGAATGAAACTGGAATACAGGAAAAGGATGTTATTTTTAAAGAATGATTCTGGAAAATAAAACCAAAAAAATGAAACCCATGAATTTCTATATTTATAAGCAAAGCCCAAAGTCGCTTATAATTAATTGCATGGCAACACTTGTCAGAGGGGTGGTGAATACTTTATGCCATATCCCTCATCTATAAAGGTATTCAAATGAATACTTACTTGGACAAGTATAATTGGGGCATTTCTTGTCTGTGAAAAGAAGAGCACAATATGTTCAATCTCTCACAGCCACATCCAAAACACAAATCATCATGAATGTTTACTTGCAGCAGGTATTCAAACTACCTTCGCAGATTCTCTCAGTCAGGTTTTGCAGGAAGCCATCATCCAAAAGCAGGCCAAAGTTGTTCAGGACAAAGGAGAAGCCTTCTCTGGGATCATCTTTACACACCATATTGTCCAGCTGTTCCTGATTGGGCCGCCGATCTGCGTAATCAGTCACGCCAACGCCGCCAACCTGTCCGACAGCAGAAGATATTCAAGGTTTTTACCCATCTTACACGTCCTTTCTGGATGTTTTGCAAGGAAACGTTCAACCTCCTTGGAAGTCTTTTTTATTCAATTAAATCATCTTGAAAGTTGCAGGTAGGCTAACTTAATACAAAGAAAATAGACATGTAAAGTTATGTTTTGTTTTTATGTTGTTATTGTTGTTTGTTAGTGATTTAAAAATGCACTCAGGCCACTACAACACTAATACATTTTCGTTTGAAAACGCATCTTTCCCTATCTGTCACTCACTCGACGTTGTGTCGATGTAGTGACACTAGGGGTAGCCCTAAACACCTCTGATCTTTGAAAAAATGCAAATGGGAATTGGCGAGTGGAATTTGCATGCCACTCTCCCGGACATATGGTTATAAAAGGAACTGGTATGCATCCACTCATTCAGATTTTCTCTTCGGAGCCAAGTGGTTCTATTCATTGAAGCTAAATACATCTGCGAGTTCATTCACCTCATCTGCTGGATTTTACGGCGCATTTCAGCAGCTTCTCCCTCTCTGCACCCGTGGAGTGCAGAGAACGCCCCTGGGCGCTTCGGCAGAATAACAAAAAGAGTATATTCTAAAAAGAGTATATTTTCATTCTAAAAGAGCGGCACACACGGAACGTCTTTTTAAAGATGCCTTTCCGTTTGTGTGTTATTCCTGGTTGCGGTCGTTATCTCTCCGCTTCTGACAGCCACGATCGCTGTCTTACATGTCTGGGCGCTGCCCACGTGGAGACATTGTTCGTGGATGGGTCTTGTCCTCATTGCGAGAACATGACCATGACAACGTTGTGGTCACGGCTTGCATTCGTAAGAAATGTTACCCTTCTACCTACGGGTATGAGGCCGTGCCGGTTAGCACTGGGGGGCAATTTGGGGACCTCAGTGGGATCACCTCCGCCAGGTAAACCCCCACGGACCTCCCATTCCCTAGCACGCTTGCTTGCCCCGGTCGGGCTCTCGGATGAGGCCGCCGGCTCGTCTCACGGCGAGTTCGACCTCTTATTCGGGGCCCGGGAAGACGATGAGTTATTGAGCGCAGCATTGGAGAGCGGGCTCGTCCACTCTGACACGGACGCCTCGGCTGGGCTCCCTCCTTCGGGTGTGGTCGCCCAGTCTCAGGCCGACGCGGAGATGACGGACATGCTTTCCCGGGCAGCCACGAGCGTCAGGCTAGAGTGGAACCCCCCACTCTCCCCTGAACCCTCGCGGCTCAATGATTGGTTCCTGGGCCCAGAGCACCGCTCACAGCTGTGCCCTGCCCCGCCCCGGTCCCTTTCTTCCCGGAAGTGCATGAGGAGCTGACAAAATAGTGGGGGGCACCTTTTACTGCCCAATCCCGATCTTTCAGCTCCCCCGCTCTCACTACCCTTGATGGTGGGGCGGCCAAGGGGTATTCGGTGATCCCTCAGGCGGATAAGGCACTCGCGGTGCACTTGTGCCCACAGAGTGCAGGCACCTGGCGCAGGCGCCCGAGGCACCTGTATGTTTAGAAGCTCCGAGCAGCTCTTTGTCTGCTTTGGTGGACAGCGGAAAGGGAGCACTGTCTCCAAACAGAGGATCACCCATTGGGTCACTGACGCCATCGTGATGGCATATCACGCTCAGGACGTGCAGCCCCCCGTGGCACTACGAGCCCACTCTACTAGGAGTGTAGTGGCCTCCTGGGCCCTGACCAGTGGTGCCTCTTTGGCAGACATCTGCAGAGCAGCGAGCTGGGTGACACCCAACACCTTTGCGAGGTTCTATAACCTCTGGGTTGAGTTGGTTTCATCCCGTGTGTTGTCAGGTCCAAACAGGTAAGTTCCGGGACAGCTGGCCAGGTGTACCGCTTGCGTGTAGCGCCTTTCCCCTCCCATGAGGTGAAGACATGCGCCTTTGACTCCCAGTCATGTTCACAAGTTGTGATCCCTGGATGATTTTCCTCCTTAGCCCTGTGGCAGACAAGTTTGCGGAGAAAATCGCTACCGGCCCATTACATGTGCTAACTAAGCCCTGTACTGGGGTAGGTGCTCCACATGTGGTGGTTCCCCATAGGAGACCCCATGTGATATATCTTCCGCTAAATCATTTCCCTGTAGGTAAACTGCATCTTCCTTGGGCAGTGGCCCCTCTGTCCCCGGTCACCATGCTTGTAGAAACTCCTCCCCCCTTGGGTAGGACCTACCAGGTAACTTCTCCATATGACATACTTCCGACAAGACTTGGTAAGACCATGTGACGTATTTCCACTCTAAATATCCCCCCACCCCCCCTTTCTGGGCGGGGTGTGGTCTCCGTGGTGTCTTCCCCTTGGGAGTGACACCCCCCCCCCCCCCCCCCGACGTAGACATTTATGGCCCACAGTCGTTTAACAAATTCCACTCTTTTTGGGGAGAAAAAAAGAGGAAAAGAGGCCATGGCTGGGCAAGCCTGTCCCTATTTTTTGGGCAGTCAACTTGTTCCCGAAGGACTGTTCAACGCTCATAAGAGCATTGGGGGAGGTTACGCGATGGCCTGGTGCGCTGGCTACGAGGCACACAGAGGTCTGCCCATCTCGCACCGCTAGTCCATGTAACACAGTTCTGTAGTCGTGGTGTTTTGTATTGGGAACCCTAGTGTCACTAAATCGACACAACGTCGAGTGAGTGTCAGATAGGGAATGTCCTGGTTACTTTCGTAACCTCCGTTCCCTGATGGAGGGAACGAGACTTTGTGTCCCTCTTGCCACAACGCTGAACTACCCGCTGAAATGGTCGGGACCTTGTCTCGGCTCCTCAGCACAAAACCTGAATGAGTGGTTGCATACCAGCTCCTTTTATACCCGTATGTCCGGGGGAGTGGCATGCCAATCCCACTCGCCAATTCCCATTGGCCTTTTTTTCAAAGATCAGAGGTGTTTAGGGCTTCAAAGAGTGACCCCTAGTGTCACCACATTGACACAAAGTCTCATTCCCTCCATCAGGGGACGGAGGTTACAAAAGTAACCAGGACATTTTCTCTACGTTTTGGCCTTCTGTCCACACTGAGCTGGCGTTTTTTTTTTGTTCAGCGAAAACTGCGCTTTTTCAGAAACGCTCTCCCAAGTGGATACATTTGTCAACGCTGTCTTCGCGTTGTAGTGTGGACTGGGAACACTGAGGTATCTGAAAACAATGATGTATTTGTCGTCATGTGATCCATTCAACCTAAAACCATCAAGATGGCGCCCTGTTGTTGTTAAAGATATAAATGTTACTTTGTACAACATTCACACTGCATTTCTTCAAAGGCGATGGGACGTTTACTCACAGATGCTGTCTGGCAATGGAAAACAAGGACAATTGCATTACAGACCATACATGGAAATGACGCAGAGCCATGCAGTCAGGGGATTTAAGCGTTTTCAGACGTTTCAGTGTGGATGAGTAACTTTTAGAAGCGGTGGTGTGAATGAGCAGCAAAACGAAAATGCCATTTTTTTATTTATCCAGATTAATGTGTACGTAGTTTCAGTAATTTTTCACTCATTATAAAAAGTTTTACTTCTAAAGAAATGGATTTTAATTTTGAAAAATATGCATAAAAATCATGCAGACTCACGTGAGATGAAGACTCCAATCAACCTTATAAAAGCTGTTTTATTCTACATGGAAAGGGTCCGCTCATGGGGTCTGCCATTGTTAGAATCACGTGACCAGCCGAATACTTCTAGCTTAATCTCAGTAACTGCCCTGTTATTGGATATTTTCACTCAAGGATTCATGTGCCCTTCAAATGGAGTCGGAAATATCATAATTATGAGTTCCGAGCACATGAACGATCAAGCAAAGTCGTACTTACAAGTGGGAAACTTGGAATTCTGGATGATACACGAGTTGCCGAAATGGGATGTTGGTAGGGGCATGTCGACAGGAAAGATGATGGAAACTAATGATTTTGCACAAATATTTCAACTTCTGTACTTTATTTTAATCATATTAATTTGTTATGTATGACAGTCACCTAATGACTTACATTTCAGGGTTTGATTTATGCAAATTAATTCATAATTTCTTAGACACCATACATTTATAAATCATATATGTCATGAATAAGTAATGCAAGTGTATTAATTTATGTTTAATCACTAGTACAACAGAAAAAGAGCATTTGCCGTCATTCATTCTGTATTTGTTTAAGTTTGGCTTCTTCACTCTTTTGTTTCCCACTTGAATGCATGACATGTCGTTGTAACGAATGTCCGAAAAGGAAGTATGAGCCTCCCAGGTCCACTTGAAGGCAGCATAAATTAATTATGACTGACTGTGAATATTAAATTTCAACAATAACACTGGTAACTATAAACGAGGCCCAGACAGAATCTGTGCGTGCAGAACTCCGCAGAAAACTCCAGAGATTTCCACAGAATTGCAACATCTGTAATTTACAAGTTCTACACGTTCACCACCACTTGTATGTTTGAATATTAAATATTTTGGCTAATTTGATTATTCTTTCAGTTACCTACAAGAGTGTAGTACTCTCAGGTCCCATTAACACATTTTACCATGCTAAAATCCCTTCTGCAGATTTCTGCTGATTTTTCTTCTGCTAAAAACTATGATGTTTCAATGATTCTGCATGCACACCCATAGGTGTCAGTGTAAGTGCAAAACAAAATTTTTATTTAATTTTTTTCCCAATTTGGAATGCCCAATTCCCAAGTACTCGTGGTGGCATAGTGACTTGCCTCAATCCGGGTGGCGGAGGACGAATCTCAGTTGCCTCCGTGTCTGAGACTGTCAATCCACCATCTTATCACGTGGCTTGTTGAGCGCATTACCGCGGAGACATAGTGCGTGTGGAGGCTTCACGCTATTCTCCGCGGCATCCACGCACAACTCACCACGCGCCCCACCGAGAGCGAGAACCACATTATAGTGACCACGAGGAGGTTACCCCATGTGACTCTACCCTCCCTAGCAACCGGGCCAATTGGTTGCTTTGGAGACCTGACTAGAATCACTCAGCACGCCCTGGATTCGAACTCACGACTCCAGGTGTGGTAGTCATTGTCAATACTCACTGAGCTACCCATGCCCCACAAAACAACATATTTAAAAAATTACTAAGTGCACTTTTAACACCATGCCAGCTTCTGTGGCTATTTTCATGGCAAAACAAATAAAATAAAATATCAAAATAAAATAAAATACAAGGGTGTAGTGACTAAAAACCTATTTAAGGTTTTTAAAATCTATTTTCGCTTAAAACTTGAAAACATATTCAGGCCTCACTTTGTTCAAAATCTTTTCAAAAGTAACCAGCACAATCCAATAAAATATGCATCTGAGACATGGGACTCTTGTTTTGTTTAATGTGTTATTTTGGGGCAGGTGTATCTGAAATCGATCGTATCCTGGGTTAAAAATAAATCAAATTATTCAAATAATGATGCAGGCAAGTTTGAGTCCATTCAAAAGTACTTATTATTATTAGTTATATATATGTATTATAACTCCAAAAAAAAAAAAAAAAAGAAGTGGAATACACAGTTTTGTTCGTGAATATGTAGTGCACTTGCTACTATTATATGCCTGAAACAAAACGAATTATTGAATATTTTGCAAAGAGTTAATGTCACTAACATGACAAACTTTGGCAAAACCAGTGATCAGTTTATACTCAGACGTGCTCATTTTATCAATCCAGTACTTTGAAAACACAACTTTTTCACACAGCAAAGTTATCTCATTAGCTCCCTTACCTTTAGTCCTTTGCCACACAACACGTTCAGAGGCACTTTGTCTCTTCTGGTGTCAGAGCGTCCATCAGTGAGCACAATGACCATGCTTCTCTCCGTCACAAGCTTGTTAATCATGTTTCTTAGTGAGTACTGCAGAGCTTCTCCAGTGTATGTAGCTTCAGCTAGCCAGCGCAACTCTTTCACCGCTCTAAAGACAAAAACATTTCGTTGATTTCTCAGAGGGAACGCCGGACATGCAGAGAAAATCAAATGCATGCTCATCTAAAGTGAATACAAATGCCAGTAAGCCACAGTATTGTATCTGTATGTTGTTACTGCAACATAGTGGGTTTCAAAGGGACATCAATATTTCATACTGTTTTAGGTCCGTCAGGGTCTTAATGTTGGGGTCGCCAAGCTGTACGGCCTCTTGGGCATTGGCACCACTGTACTGTACCACGCCAACACGAGACTCATTGGCACCAAACTGCAAACAAGAAAGAGAGCAGAGAAAATCAACTTCAAATCAGCAATAAAAATACTGTGGTGGTTTTTTGTTTTCAGCTGCACTGAATATATCTTACAGAATATTTTTGTCTTATTTTTCAGTAAAAACATCGAAACATCCTTAAAACAAGAAAAAATGTATTGAGAAGCAAAATGGCATAAGATATTAACTCTTGTTTTCAGAGAAATCTCACAAAATTTGGTGGAATTTATGCTTAAAGCAAGACAACACTATTTACCAATGGGATAAGAAAAATAAACTTGTTTTTCCTTTGAATCAAGTTTTGTTTTTGTCTTGTGCTTGACCATATTAAACCAGTTCAGACCAGCAAACCATCTCAGGCTGGTTCAAGATGTTATTCTCAGCAGGGATCACACTGTAAAATACATGGATGTAACCAAATATTCATGATTTGTGGGATAAATGTAATAATCAAATAATCAACCATAATAAAAAACAAACTTTGGTCATTCACTAATATGAATAATTGGGGGGATGTGTCTCACACAATGTCTGTGATGGTGACATCCCTGAATAAATCAAAGTTAACAGTTAAGTGGAGTGAAAATGAGTTTCATAATGATCAAAATGGGAATGTTAAAGAGAGTGTACCTGTCGTAACTTGAGCCTGTCCATCACAGTTACGATGAAGTCTTTCGCGATGGCAAAGTTGGAAGCCCCGATACTCTCAGAGCTGTCCACGATGAACGCAATGTCCAGGGGTCCACACTTGCATTCTTTACAAAGAACAAAACATTTACAGAAGACGGCACTAGAGAACACTACATCAAAAAAAGCACGTTAAATATTTCTTCTAATGCACATCAAAGTCTTGGAACTTACCACAACAAGCTGAAAGAAAGAAAGAGAAAGCACATTACATTGTGTAAAATCAAGGCATTAAAAGACAGATTAGAAACTCTCTGAAGTATTCAAAGTAAGTGATTCATAATTAAGTTTTTGCTATTTTACCGATGGAAGAATTCGGTCTGGAAATAGTTGCTTAAATCTATTGATGTACACAGAAGAACTCAACAGCTCATGCTCTGACCTAAATACTTCATGATTTGGCAGTCTTTCTTTCTTTCTTCTTTCTTTACTTTTCTTATTTTTGAATTTGTAATTCAAAAGGAGAATTCAAAGAACTTGCGGTAACTCTTTATAATAACTACACGGTATAACGTATATGTTAAGCATTTCTTTGTAGTTAATTGATCATTTATAAATTATTGTTCCTAGATTATTGATACATAAAAATAGTGTATTACTCATGTATGTTTACTGTCCCAAATGATTTATTATTGTTTAATAAATTCATAGTTAATAAATAAATTATATATGCATTTATATATGTTATGAATGGATAATGGAAGTCAATGGGGTTTAAAGTCAGAAATGTGAAGTTCATAATTTTATAAAAGCACTTACATTAATTCTTCTGTTAAAACTCGTGTATTATTTGAGCTGTAAAGTTGTTTAAATCATCGTTTTTACAGTCGTTTTAGAGTTATAGGGTTTACGGGTTTAAATCGTCATGGCAACGAAGTTGTAAAATGATACAACTTTCCACATATGCGGTTAGTAAGTGATTTTATCACAGTAAAATCATGTTAACACACATATTGTGTCTATACTTTTGAAACAGTGAGTATTTTAATGTTTACAGATTGACCCCATTGACTTCCATTGTAAGTGTCTCACTGGAACACACATTTGTGCTTTTTTTAAAGAAAAGGAGGGACGAGACTAAATACATTTTTGTGGTAATCAACATTATGACACAAATGCTGTCGATTCATCCTAACGTAATGAACCCGGAATATTCCTTTAAATAAGCATTCATACAGAATGTCCAATTTATCACATACTGTACTGTATATAATGCATAACTAATTTATTTAATAATGACAGATTTATACCTTCTTAATGTTCTCTTAAACACTTTTTTACTACTGGTTTGCATCAAATGAAATACATTAGTTAAATATGGTTAACAAGTTGTTTACTAAGGATGAAAAACCATTATCAAACTGCTTATATATGAATGTATTTAACAGTCATTGCATGATTCATGTATTTATTAATACATGCATACAGTATGTTATTTAAGCTGTTGTGGTGTTGAGTAATACTAAACAATGGCCACAACCCTTTATACATAATAAAATACAGCGGCACCTTACGGTATTCCGACACTTAAAAATAAACTAATGTTACTGCGTTTGACAATGAAATCACCTTGACAACAGTTGATTAAAAGTAACTGAGCAAAAATGGCTCGGAAAAGTGAAGTTAGTTCTGACTAAATCTCTAGCGTCATTAGTTTAGTTTCATGTTTTGTTACCTGATGCAATGACATTCAAATGTTTCTTAAATGTGTCTTAAAAGTGTTTAAATGCTTGTTGAGGCTGACGTACACAGACACAGTCATAGTGAAAGAGTGCAGAGAACAAAACAACACTAATATTCTGTTTGGTAAGATAAATACGTGTTAAAGCTGCAACTAACGATTGTTTTGATAATCGATTAATCTAACGATTATTCGGGCGATTATTGCATCGATTAATCATTACGTCTTAACCGATTATTCAGCTCGTGCCCGACTTAAAAGGATGTATTAAACGTGCTTACTAACAATAAAGAGGACAAAATCATCTTTTAAAATACCTCTAAATGACATTCACTGAATTAAAGGAGAAAATACTTCTATTAAGTTTAAATCAGTAAAGAAATTCACTGCAAAAAATCCTATTATTATCAAGTGTTTTTGTCTAAGTGAGTGCTTCTGTATTTACTTATTAGGTATGTTTGCATTATAATTCCCTCATACTTTGATCTACATCAGCTGAAGCTGTTTGGAAAGTTTAGAGTGCATCTGTGATCTGTGTAATTCTTTCTCAATCAGTCGTGAACTGCAGTGCTGCTCTCTCGCGTCATCATGAGAGTATAATGTGATCTCATGTTACGTTAAATGACATCAAACAACTATTCCACAACGAAGATTTTTGTCGACTATTCGCTTCAGCCCTAAAGCAGAGTAATCTTAAGTCACTAGATTGATCTATTTGTCTTGTGGGCTGAAACTCACTTTAAAGTGCAATATGAGCCTTAAAATTAAGGGGTTACAGGTTACAGTCCCAGCCAGTCCCAGTCACGGAACAGAGTAATGAAATAGTCCGCAAGCCTCTTTTAAAAGCAATTAACAGATGAAACGATTGTGTCATAATTTGATTGATTACGTAGGACAAAGTTGAGGCTATAAAAATGTTGCTTATGCTGTATAGTGTTTGTGTTACTTAGTGACCCCAAAAGTATTTGGACTCATTTCAAAATGCATGAATGTCTTTCAATTATATAACAAAATGTTGAGCCAATGGCATTTGTTATAAAGAAATATAGCCCAAGCACACTTTTCAAGCCAAGCATTTTATAAAAATAGGTTTAAAACTAGAAAATTATAAGTGATAGTTTTAATGAAATCATTCAAAAATTATATTTGTTTGTACGTTTCTTCTGATTTCTCTCAGGCCTCGTCTGACATTTTGCATGTCCTGATCTTAACACAGATGAGTGCTGTGAAAAAGTATTTGCCCCCTTCCTGATTTCTTCTATTTCTGTGTATTCTGTAAATAGTTTGAGATCTTCAGACGAGATATAACATAAAACAAAGGCAACCTGAATAAACACAAAATAGTTCTGCCCGTTTAAGGTCCTGCCACAGCATCTCAATTGGGTTCAAGTCAGGACTTTGACTAGGCCACTCCAAAACTTTAATTCTGCTTCTTTTGATCCATTCAGAGGTGGACTTACTCCTGTGCTTTGGATAATTGTCTTGCTGCATAATCCAGTTGTGCTTGAGCTTCAACTCACGGACTGATGACCGGACGTTCTCCTTTAGGATTTTCTAGTAGAGAGCAGAATTCATGTTTCCCTCAATTATTGCAAGTCTCCCTGAAGCAGCAAAGCATCCCCACACCATCACACTACCACCACCATGCTTGACCGAAGGTATGATGTTCTTTTTGTGGAATTCTGTGTTTGATTTACAGCAGATGTAACGGGACCCGTCTTCCAAACAATTCCACTTTCGACTCATCAGTCCACAGAACATTCTCCCAAAAGCTTTGAGGATCATCAAGGTGTGTTTTGGCAAATATCAGATGAGCCTTAATGTTCTTCTGGGTTAGCAGTGGTTTTCGCCTTGCCACTCATCCATGGATGGCATTTTTGCCCAGTGTCTTTCTGATAGTGGAGTCATGAACAGTGACCTTTATTGATGCGAGAGAGGTCTGCAGTTCCTTGGATGCTGTCCTTGGCTTTTTCGTGACTTCCTGGATGAGTCATCGCTGTGCTCTTGGAGGAATTTTGGAAGGTTGACCACTTTTGGGAAGGTTCACTACTGTGCCAAGTGTTCTCCATTTGGAGATAATGGCTCTCACTGTGGTCCTTTGGAGTCCCTTTTAAATATCTTTGTATTTGGACCTTGGCATAGTGTGCTACAGGTTGAGACCTTTTAGCTAACTTCATGTTGCTGAAAAAGTTCTATTTAGGTGTTGATTTGATTGAACAGGGCTGGCAGTAATCAGGCCTGGTGTGTCTAGTCCAGCTGAACCCCATTATGAATGCGGTTTCATAGATTTGGGGATTTGGTAACTAAGGAGGCAAATAATTTCCACACAGGCCCAGTTGTTATTTGCTTCAATAAATAACATTATCATTTAAAAACTGTATTTTGTGTTTATTCAGATTGCCTTTGTTTAATGTTAGATTTTGTTTGAATTTTTGAAACAATTTATTTTGAGATATACACAAAAACAGAGGAAATCAGATACTTTTTCACAGCACAGTAGGTTGCCGTATCATCACTTGACGGCATGAATCGGTGTTAAATGAGTGTTGGTGACAGAAACAGCGCTATTTAAGGAGGCAGAGAAACAGCTCTCATTAGTGAGTCATGGGGAAATGAGTTTAAACACAGGTCTACTCACAGCACATCTTCATAATGATATCCAGAATCTCACATTCCTACAAAGAAAAGAGTGAGACATATAAAACATGTTGAAAATATAGGCAGAGACCACCACTGCTGCAAATCATTTACTCCGTTGACATTTTGTATCACAAAATGGAGCCACAAGTCCATGTTGTTTTAATTACAGGAAATTCTGCTGCACTTTCTGCACAGCATTCCCCAAAGACTCGCGATTACTGCAAAGACACTTCTTGTGCCGAAGGATGAATGCACATACTATACCAATAGACGGAAAGAGTTCTGCTAAAGAAACTGTTCATCAAAAATTACACTTTGTCATCAACAGCTTCAATTCTGACCCTATGTTGTAGCGGCATTGTTGTGCCTTTGTGCACATTGCATTCCTTCAAAGATGACGGGAAGTTTACTCTGAAATGCTATCCGGCGGTGGAACACCAGGATGATTGCATCTCAGACCGTACATGTATGCAGGGCAACTCTTCTTACAGTTTTTTGCATGCGCAGTAAGGGGATCTAAGCGTTTTCAGATGTTTCAGTGTGGACGAGGAACTTTTGGAAGACGTATGAAAACGGCAATGTGGACGGAAAGCGGGTTGAAAACGAAAAGGTCATTTTCAAATTTATCCGGATTCATGTGGAGGTAGCCTTTTGGCTGCATGCAATGTGTCATTTAAATATCCATTCTGATTGGTCAGTTTACTGAGAGGAGCCTGTATGCCATCAGCCTCCTCTGGCATTCATGCACTGAATAAAATTCACCTCTGTGCATGAAATAAAAATTAGATAATCATATTTAAATGTTATAAGCATATGAATTAGTAGGTAAATTGATTAAAACAACTGATAATTTAATCACTTTAGTTGTTACATTTATTCTGAATACATTTAAAGGAGTCTCACATCTCTTGCCTCATCTAACTGCATTGTGCATTGAACAGCCAATGAAAAAGATCAGCTCGTACATTCTGCCAAACATCTACTTTTTTGTTTTACGCAAAAAAGAAAACACTACAGGGTCGAAACAGCATGAGGGTGAGGAAATGGTGACAAGATTTTCATCACTTTAAATATTACTCCTGAGAACTGCAGTCTGGTTATCTCTGGTTTCATTATCCATTCACTCGTTTTGCACAGACACAACTGGAGCTTCCCACATGGACCATGTGCTTGGACCTTGGTTGAAGATTTCCAAAGCAATGTGGAATTCACAAAAAGATGGAAAGTGAGCGATATGTCCAGGACCATTTATTATCAAGTGCACAGTCACCCTTCACATTCCTTATGTCTCTTCATTCAGGAAATCATGTTGAAACATTCGCTTTAGACTAGATCCAATAACGTCTGACTTTCTCTGATTTGTGCATTCAAAGTGAGTTCAAAGGCAAAGTTTTTTTTACTCACATCTGCTCCTGCAGGCCCAGGAGGTCCTATTGGTCCCTGTGCAACACAACAAGACACATGACATGAACAATGTGCACATAAAGACACATACCAAATGTAAACATGACTCCTATAGTTCTGATCGACATAAACAGTCACTGTGTGTATTGTTACATGTTACACAGATGTAGCTCTGCCAGGGCAAAGGCAAACAGGCCAGGGTAAGAAATCGCTTTCCAAATAAGAGCATTTTTGGACACGAGTCTCCTTCTCCTTCTCCTCCTCTTTGGATGTCATCCAGAGGCAAAGAGGAACATTGCAAAATTGCAGCTTGAGAGAAATTGCCCTACCCACAGACACTCGTAACTCAAACCGACCGCTCAACACCGTTCTACATAGCTGAAGAATTGTGCACTTTTGAAACTCCTGTTGGCTCCTCTGCGTTGTTTGCTTTCAATCATCCTCTACATGTATTTGACCAACAACTTTTCACCAAGGTTTCTGTCCAGGATATTGAAGTCTTGAGCATGTCACATGTGGTCAATGGTGTTTTTGATGCTATATTGAGATAACAATAAAACTTGTTTTTCTGTCTCTCTTTTATTTGGCAATGGAAATGTTTTGGGCTAAATGTATTGATCACATTGCACTGGATTTCTCAACTGAAGGTTCTTGTTGTTTTGGAGAACATTGTTCCGGTACAGACATATAAAAGCTCAAGTTCAAATATCAAATGCAGATTATGTTTCACCCATCTATAAATGGTGCAGAATATGGTGTTTGTCCAAACCTTCATTGGTAAATATGAATCAGTAGGAGTTTGTGAAACAGATCTGAGTCACTGTTGATCATTCATTCAATAATATAAATGCATGCATGCAACAACTTTCATCATTAAACACTTCCTGCACTCCAACAGGAAAATATGCTAAATATTTTAAATGGATTGATAAACATGTGTTCACACTCACAGGTCTTCCTTCAGGTCCTCTGTGCCCTTTGGCTCCTTTAGCCCCAGATGGTCCTGGCTTGTTGTTCTGTGGAATACAACATATGCACATTTAGTTTGGAGAATACTTTATTAGTGGCTGTTCCGAACCATTAGAAAGCGGTTTGTTTTTTACAACACAGTAAACATTAGCCATTTTAATTTAATGTATTGAGATTATCAGAATCATCCGATAACAAGATTTTTTTTTTACTAACATCATTTCCAATTGGTAATAAGCATTTTATATTTATATTTTGTTTGCATTAAGAGTAAATATAATGTATTGTGGTTACTGACCATTATTAAAGCTAATGTGTGTCAAGGCTAGCATCACCAAACGGAACTGCAAAAGTTATGACTGTTTTCAAACAGGTTTCCCAAACACTGCCCTGTATTGGTTAGACCAGGTTTTTTTTTAAACTGGGCACCCCTAGGGGGCTGCAAGGAGGTATACGCAACAAAAGAATTTTAAGATTTATGCATTTCAATTTCATAAGAAAATTCTATGAAATTTAATTGATTAATCTTTAATAAAATAAAATAATAAACAATGAAATATTTTAAGTTTTATAATTTAATTTGGTTAAATTTAAATTTGATGGAATAATGTTATAAAATTAAAATCTTAAAATTGGCTATATATATATATATATATATATATATATATATATATATATATATATATATATATATATATATATATATATTTTTTTTTTTTTTTTTTTTTTTTTTTTTATTTATATATTTTTTTGGACCAGGGGGTTCACACACACACACACAAAAACATTTTCACAGAGTACAAATATACACAAGTCTACATGAAAATGCACTGCTGTTTTTAAAGGGATCATTAGGGGTCCTTGGCATCAAAAAGTTTGAAAACCCCTGTGTTAGACAAACAGATAGTCCTTAATTCAGCTGTTTTTTCTTTGTTTTGTGCATCCAGCCCTGCAGACACATTCACACAGTAATTTCTGTCTCGTGCCGGTTTACGTTTAGGCCGGTGAGATAATACCATCCACCTGTGCCCGTTTCATGTCATCTCTCTCATGCTGCTTCAATTACCTTCAAATTCTTCACTTCAAAGCCGTCACCTCTCACAGTCAGGTTAAACTACGCCGTCATGCCAACATTGTTTTGGTTCACTTTCATTACTTTGACAGATACTGGAGCGAGTGTGGGCCCCTCGGGTTTGGGAGAGGCCGGAGGAGTCCCATCAAATGTTTACAATGATGCAAAAACATTTCCAAACAGTCCTGGCCAGCAAAAATAGTCTTTTTAAAGAGTATACAAACATAATGGAGAGGCGAGCACCTTCATGACTCATATATGATGCAGATGTGTGAAGAAGTCCTGACATAGAACAGGCTCCCAGAGGTCAGGGGCCATCCAACAACATATATCCACCATTAAACCAAATACTTTGATATTTTATGTTATTGCCACAAACATAATTCAATATATTGATGTCGCTTTGGCAAGGACGTTTCCACCAAGTTAATCACTGTAGATTATGTTTAATAAACAGAATACACCTCAATTCAACGTTGCCACACGATCTAAACAAAAGTGACTCAAGCGAGCGCAACACCTCTGAACACAGCTGATCTCAGAGATAAACATTCAGTTGAATCCAACTGGTGGTCATCAGCTATTATTAGTTTTACAGCACACTGCATTGTTTCGTGAGTGATACTTACCTGTGCAAAACTCAATACCAGGGCGTTGCTATGCGGTTGCTAGGGTGTTTTGGATGGTTGCTAGGTGGTTTCTTACTGGCCCGAGTCAAACAATTCCACCCTCACACAGTGTTTTTTTGTGGATCTCATTCTCTCCAGACCTGTTGTGTATTACAAAGAGCCTCTGGCAGTGTTTCCGATTCACTTGTAAAAACACACAGTAAAGATTTGAATTTATGGCCTCTGCAGTTTTGCCAATCATTACTGTTGGATTCATAGTCACATTGCTTCTTCTGATCTTTCTGCAACCACATGCATGTTTTCCATTGTCTGAATGATTTTTTGTGAGCTAATCTACTCTAAATGTTTACAGCGGGTCTTTGAGTAAAGTTAAACCTTTTGAAAGAAGCACTATTTTAGATTCCCATGAGTAGCTGAAGAGTTACATAGAGGTGATAAACACAAGGGTAAGTTTCTAATTATCTTAAAGTGTGTATGTGTGTGTGCGGTGGAGCTCTGAGTGCATCTGTCTAATGCCACTGTGCTTTCATGTTTAAGGCCCGAGACATACTCTACACAAGTATGAATGTGAACACAAATAGGGTTGATTACACGTTATTACGTTCCAAAATGTGTCAGAACGAACTTCACTTGAATGAATGAATTGCACAATGCATGTGCCGTTTGCATTGGTTTAGAACCCGATTCACAAAAGCAATTATGCAAATCAAGAAACTGTGCAAACGTGCCCGAAATATTAGCACTGAATGCAATTTGCATGCCACAATTCCCAATCATGTGGGTAGGTTCCGTGATCTGTCACACTTTACTGGGACTGAACAGAATCACTGTGATCCACACACCTGAATCGGTTCTTTAAAGTGGCCAGAGTCTGAATATCTGCCCGGTTATAATGCTCATCTCTGTCATTTGATGAACTTGGTCACTTGAAAATGCATGCAAACGTCTCTTCAAAACTGAATTCTGAATAAAAGCGACAAATACTGAAGCAGTCTGGGCATAAGATCACCAAAAATCAACTCCAGATGACTATAGAAAGTTATGAGCATTGTATGTATTTGTTGCTATTTAATGTCTGCTTGTACAAGCACAATGAAGCAATTCGGATCACTTTGATGGACAACTAATAAACAAGAGCTCTGTGCTGTGTGATATGTTTACATGTGACATCCACCCACCGAAGGAATTTTCACACTAATATTATAAGCACACTAATTTCCCATACACTAGCCATGGACCATATGAACAAAATCAATACAGTGTGAGCAATTTTATAGTATATAACGGTCACATTATATATACCAATATAGCTATTTCTGTCAGAAATTCAATGAAAAAAATGGTTTATACATTAAGATACAGAAAGATGAATGTTGCTCATGCAAAAAAAAAAAAAAAATTAGACTCATCCCTCCTTTTCTTTAATAAAAGCACAAATGTGTGTTACAATGGAAGTCAATGGGGTCAATCTGTAAACGTTAAAATAACATTTCAAAAGTGTAGCCACAAGACAAACAATACAGTATGTGAGTTAACATGATATTAGTGTGATAAAATCACATCCGTGTAAAGTTATAGCCAATTTTACAACTTCATTGCCATGACAACATAACATCGTAAACCCTAAAACAACCGTAAAAACTACAATTTAAACAACTTTACATCTTAAATAATACACAAGTTTTACCCGAAGAATTAATGTAGGTAGCATCACATGTCTGCCTTTAAACACACCAAAAATTGGCCCCATTGACTTCCATTGTAAGTGTCTCACTGGAACACAGAAAAAAAAAAAAGTAATATTTGTGTGGTAATCAACATTATTCCATACATGCTGTCGATTGAGCCTAACTTGTACTAAACCCAAAATATTTCTTTAATGCGGCATGTTGCAATGTTACTTGGCAACCGCAAATTATGGAAAATGCTTCATGTTTGTGACAAACAAACAACCCATAACAACTTCCTCAGAGTCCATAAAGCAAGGTTAATTTACCGTGATATAATCCCTGAACTCTGGGTTGATTAACCCAAGCATCGCTTACAGTTACTGGTTCCAGAATACCAGTTTTGGGTTAGTTCACTGAACCGTGAGTTTGAAACTCAGAGATTGTGCGCTATCACGTTGAACTCAGAAAGGTATTCTCAGCAGAGTGCCGAATGAGTCACCACATAAACAGACGTTAAAAAGAAATGCACGCCATATTTCAGTGACGCAGAACATGAAGTTTTAATGGCTGTAAATGAGAATTATTTAGTCCTCAGTCACATAGTGATAGGAGCTGCATTGGTTTAGGACTGAGAGTTTTCTTGACGGAGAGTATACTGAATTAATACATGACATTTTAAACTACAAAGTTTTACTGCTTGTCGTCTTGTCCCCTAAAAGGCCATGGCTGGGCATTCTCCTGAGGGTCCATCTGCATCCAGCAACTTGGTACTGAATGAAATGTTGTTGTTTTAATTGAAGATCATGTGTCTGATTATACATTATAGATGTTCTTGATCTCAGCATTAGTTGAAAAGGAAGCTGTAAAAGGTCCATATTGAAAGGCAGATTAAAAATGTAATTTAGAGAAGGACCATGTGCAGCTCCAAGTGATGTAGAGGAGGCCGAGCATCAGAAAGACATCTTTTCATTGAATCACTTGACCATCAGCTAAACGAGGGCACTGTGGGTGACTCTAAATGACAGAATGTCATTTCAAGAGAGTGCAATGAACAAGTCTGGAAATGTGTGCATTTATATGTACAGTATATGAATAAAAGTGATAAGAAATAAAAGCTCTAACCTCTATGCTAAATCTGTGGTCCATGAAGTATATATAACAATATATAAAGGCATAATATTGTGCGGTATGAGAACTTCCACGCCAACTGTGCCGCTAGTTTTAGTGACAGCCACTGAAACTTACTGACATCTACCTGAAATAAACTAACTCTGGAACATAATCTACTCTGGAGCAGGTTATGTTCAGACCTCAGTTTTTGTAGTAAACTTACCCGGGTAAGTCGCTTAACCTGCTTTCTGGAATACCCCACTGGCTTGTGCTCTGTATTTTACCATTCCTCAATGTTTCGTTGCTTTAAAATGTAAATAATGTAAAGCAGTCCTGCCCACTGACCATCACATGGATATATCTGCCACAATATCTAGCTGAATATACAGTATAATGAGCTAGACTGTGTAGCATAAAGACATAATAAAATATAAGACATGCTTCTGTCCTGATTGAGCAGTTAGCTCCATTGGGAAGTTTGGACTCTTTACGAGACTTCTCAATGCCTCCCCTCTTTTGTGATTAGATCAAATGAAAACCAGGAACTAAAACATTTTCTCTAAGAAGAAAACACAGCAATTTTACTCCTGCAGATGTACAAAAGGGCTCGGAACAAAAGATCAAAGCACAGTATTGTACATGTGTGAAGTTTCTTCAAACATTTGCGCCGCAGAAGCACTCAGCTTGACCACAAAAACAACAATATTAGTGGTCGTATCCCTTCCAAAAGTCCTCCAGTTCCCAATGGGAATAAATATGAACAACGGCCCCAACGGATGCTACTTGTTGTTTTATTACCACCGCAGATGGACAGAGCTGTTTATTTTGGGATGAATGCAGAATATTTCCACTTGTAAACACAGAAATGGTGCAGAACAATTATTTGTACATGTGGTTTCAGAAAGCATCCAAACATCACATCAACAGAGCTGAAAATGTGATAAAATTCACTCCAGTTTTAAGTTTGACTCATTAGATGTGTCTGTCAGACTCATGTAGAGGTATATGTAATTTAAATGCTGCAAAAACTGGCTGGTTTGAAAGAACACGTGGGATATCAGAGCTGAACTGCAAGAGTTTTCTGATGGAGCATGGACAAAATCCAAACCATGAACATCAATCGGACATGAGAAACCAGCTCTGTGTCCAATCCTGTGACTCCGCTGAAGGAACACATGTGCTGTTTTGAAAGAATGTTGAAGACGTACACTGATGGCCAAAAGTTTGGAATAATGTACAGATTTTGCTCTTATGGAAAGAAATTGGTACTTTTATTCACCCACTTCCTGTAGCACTTGCCATAGATGTGACTGTCTTGTCGGGCACTTCTCACACACCTTACAGTCTAGCTGATCCCACAAAAGCTCAATGGGGTTAAGATCCATAACACTCTTTTCCAATTATCTGTTGTCCAATGTCTGTGTTTCTTTGCCCACTCTAACCTTTTCTTTTTGTTTTTCTGTTTCAAAAGTGTCTTTTTCTTTGCAGTTCTTCCCATAAGGCCTGCACCCCTGAGTCTTCTCTTTACTGTTGTACATGAAACTGGTGTTGAGCGGGTAGAATTCAATGAAGCTGTCAGCGGAGGACATGTGAGGCGTCTATTTCTCAAACTAGAGACTCTGATGTACTTATCCTCTTGTTTAGTTGTACATCTGGTCTTCCACATCTCTTTCTGTCCTTGTTAGAGCCAGTTGTCCTTTGTCTTTGAAGACTGTAGTGTACACCTTTGAAATCTTCAGTTTTTTGGCAATCTCAAGCATTGTATAGCCTTCATTCCTCAAAACAATGATTGACTGATGAGTTTCTAGAGAAAGCTGTTTCTTTTTTGCCATTTTTGACGTAATATTGACCTTAAGACATGCCAGTCTATTGCATACTGTGGCAACTCAAAAACAAACACAAAGACAATGTTAAGCTTCATTTAATGAACCAAATATCTTTCAGCTGTGTTTGATATAATGGCAAGTGATTTTCTAGTACCAAATGATCAATTTAGCATGATTACTCTAGGATAAGGTGTTGGAGTGATGGCTGCTGTCTAGATTTGATCAAAAATGACTTTTTTCAAATAGTGATGGTGCTGTTTTTTACATCAGTAATGTCCTGACTATACTTTGTGATCAGTTGAATGCCACTTTGGTGAATTAAAGTACCAATGTCCTTCTGAAACAGCAAAATCTGTACATTATTCCAAACGTTTGGCCATCAGTGTATCTGTTGGACAGAAAGTGTTTGGGGGCCGTGAAAGAATGTAAACCAGCTGAGGAGTCTGACTTCAGAAAAGTGTCGAAATTGTGCTTCTGAAGAACTTCTGAGCTCAGCTGTTCTTGTTTTTACAAAATACACTGGAATTTTTTTTTGCTGATGAATGCTGATGATCCTTCAGTCTTTGCTTTGCAAAGTACAATGTTGTAAATCACCCATCCTCCATCTAACCATCAGTTTCAGTCTTCTGCAACTGTGATAACCTCCGAAAAATATCCATCATGACAGAAACTTCTCTAAATCCCAACATAACAGAACATTAAACACTAACAAGTCTCCTAATTCTTTCATTTTGTGTAGAAATGCATTAAAATAACACTTCATTTCCAAATGTAATCTCAATCCAATCTCATGCAAAGCATGCTGGGAAATGTAAATCCCTGTCCCGTTTCAGAAATACTTTGATGCAACAAATCTTTTTCACATAATCCCAACACAACTGGATTAAGTAAACAGTTGGATTGTACACAATGAAATTGAGACCAAATGCTAAAGAATTGTGTTGGATTAACTCAATTTATTTAAGTAAATTGAGAAAGCAGTAAAAATCATGTTGAGTGAACACTATCCGTTAGAAGTCCGAATCAGTTTGATCATTTCATATCACTGTAATCATATCACTTTTTTATGACTGTGTTGAATTTTACTAGGACTTTACACAATATAATCAAGTTCTCTTCTCAAACATAAATGTATTAGGTTGATTTAAAGTGTACTGGTTTAGTATATTCAATAGAGCTGCTTTCCATTTTTTTTCAGTGTAATTTCAGTTATTTAAAAAAGCACTTTATTGTTTATTAGCGCATGCATTCAACAAGGACTAGGTTGTTTACTTTGCATAGCTACCGAAAAAGAATACTTGGCTCTAACGAAACTTTCTCACAACAAATAGCTGGCGAAATTCTGTCAAAGCCCTTTGAATCTAAAGCATCTAATAAAATACCTCCTGCTTAAAAAAAGTCGGCCTCTTGAACTTTGCTTCCTTGAATCCATGACAACAAGAGACACAGCAGCTGCTTGAGCTTAAAACTGGAGACAGCAACCAAAAATTCTGAGAGAGGCTCCAACATTCCCTTTGACACTCGAGGGAGTGAGTGAAATTGCTAACAAAAACAGAAAGACACCTAAACGGAAAGCTCAACTCAGCATTTGTGGCAAAATGTTGATCACAGAAAACAATTCTGACTCAGTTTATTAAAAAATACCAAAACTGTGGTTACAGTAATGCACTTAAAATGACAGTAAATGAGGCAATGCAATAAACGTAAAAATACACTGGTATTTCAGTGCTAAAACCTGCGTCTTATTCACTAACCATCCATAATCTAGTTTGAGCAGGTGCAGTAAGTGCTGAAATTGTCTTGAGAATTTAAATGAAGTCACTGCCATTCCTGTCCGTGCAAACACGCCTCCTTTCTATGTAAATTAGCCTCATTATAGACTGTGCTTCATTCGCAAAAATTGCCCAGTGCCATCTACATCGTGCTATTACTACCAGATGAAAGCATGCGGTAAAATACATTTGATTTTTGTGTACATTTTTCTATGAATCAAATCAGCATTAATTCATCATATAATGATCAAATGATGGTAAAGAGCGTTTTAACCTGTGTATATCCAGATGCACGGTGTTGTCGAGCGCACTTTTGATGTGTTGATTCTTCAGATGCCTTGATCACAGTGATGCTGTTCAATCCTGCCAAAGTGTGTCAGATTATGGTGGTCTACTGCATCCTCCTCTAAATAGCGCTCATAATCGGCCCGTAAAATATAAATTGCACGTGTATACTGCGTTCAGCAGCGATTTTGTGGGCACGTTTGCGCCGCTGCCTGACCAGCATAATTTCTTTAATGAATCGTGTGCAAAACCAGCGCAGACGTGCAAATAACCACCGCTTTTACTGTGCGCAGTTCATTCTTAGTCAATCCCCCCACTGTTTTTAAAGTGTGTCATTTTTTCTATGTTGGAATACTTTCTCCTCTCCAGATCAATATGCAAGTAAACTGCAAGTAAGTCATTTGTCTGTTGATTTCCTGTGTCTCTTTGACACTATAAAAATTGCTCTAATTGTTTGAGCATCCCAACTGCCCAATACAACAACATTGTCTCAACCAATGGCATGAGTTGGGGGCGGGACTATCTGTTTGTCGAACAATCACTGACAGGAGGAATGTTCAGGATACCTGTTTGAAAACGGGTCATTAATTGTGCAGTTCTGTTTGATGATGCTAGTGAGACACTTCACCTTTAAACATACTGAAACGAAAAGTTCATCCACCTAGAAAAATTGATAATTTAGACAACTGTACAGCTCAAATATTGCACATTTTTGAAGGACGAATTCATTTACTAAGTGCTTTAACAAACTGCACATTTCGGTTTTCAAATCCCTGAAGTGTATTTCCCTGTTTACTTTCATTGTAAGTGCCTCTGTGTAACTGTGGACAAAAATCTAATATTATATATAATAATGAAATATATAATAAAATATTTTCTGTGATAATGAACATTATGCCACAAATGCTGCTGATAGAGCTGAACCTGTATGGAGTTATAATTGTGCCACAATATTTTGAGCACACAAAAAGGTATTTTGCATGTGCATAAAGCAATGTATCTTCTAGCAAAGTTGAATTCTTGTTGAACAAACGAAAATAAATTTTGCATTCAAATGAAGTTTATTTGAATGTGAATTATTTACTATATAACCACTGTTTTTTGCATGTGCAAGATCTCAATCGCTCTATCCTCACACCGAATTTGTCTGCTAGAAATTCTTCTCCCTGCCCAGTAGGGGGCGATATGCATGAAGAATGTGAATCACCAAAAACACAAGAAGAAGAATGTGAAAGTGAAAGTTAAAGTGGAGATTGACAGAGCAGGGGGGAGAATTGATAGCTAGAATGACTTAAATATCGATCTGTTTCTCATCCACACCTATCATATCACTTCTGTAGACATGGATTAAACCACTGGAGTCTTATGGATTACTTTTATGCTGCCTTTATGTGCTTTATGGAGCTTCAACGTTCTGGTCACCATTCACTTGCATTGTATGGACCTACAGAGCTGAAATATTCTTCTAAAAATCTTCATTTGTGTTCTGCAGAAGAAAGAAAGTCACACATCTGGGATGGAATGAGGGTGAATAAATCATGAGAATTTACATTTGTTGGTGAACTGTCCCTTTAAGCCTTACAGTATTCCCAATATGTCTATAATCCATGGGGTAAATATCTCTTGTAATGACAACTACAGTATAGTATACAGTACATAAAGTGTGTACTGAACTTGGAGCATTGTGCCTGTTGACTCTCAGTGTAAATGTAGCAGAAGATGTTCATGGTTGCTGTAGCTACTTCAACTGTCCAATCGCAGAGCGCTTGTAAGCAGCTCCTAATAGCCAGTCCTGATTTACGAGGTGGGACTTGTCGGGATACAGGTGGAAAAGCAATAGTGCATGCAGAGCACATACGAGGAGAGAGCGAGTGAAATCTTGCACACACAAAAAACAATACAGTATCATAAAAGTCCGAATTCTGAGCAAATGTTGACATCAGCACATATTCAAATAAACTTTACTCGAGCGCAAATTTGATTTTCATTTGCTCAAAATGAATTAATCTTTGCAGGATACATCGCTCTACAAAACTGAGTTCAAGCATGTGCAAATTAACTGTTAGTGTGCTCAAAATATCATTTTGCATGTGCAGAATTGTGGCACAAATATTAATCCATAAACCTGTACTAAACCTGGACCATTCCTTTAAGAGAGAATAACAACATTATGGAAAACAGGTGACGCAGAGGAAAACGGATGAGATAAGCACACTATGGAAAACTGTGGCTGTGCCGAGAGACTGAAAGACAGAGAATTTGATAAAGAAGAAGAAAACACGAAAGAAGAGGAGGACAAATAGTGACGGACTCCAGTGCACCAAGAATGACTCACATCTAATCCAGGATCACCTGGCTCTCCATCATCTCCCTTGGGTCCAGGAGTTCCTTTTCCACCCTTGAGAGAGAAAAAAATTAAAAGAAGACATAGAGAGATGAGATGAGATGAGAGGAATTGTCTTTGCTGTGTCTGCTTATCTGCCGACTGCTCTTAATGTCTGGACTCAGAGTCTCAGTCTAGACAATATACATCTGCTATGAATGAGCCGAGTCAGCTGATGTCTACTGAGACTCATCCAAACATCTGCACTAACCCCAGCTGAACCAACCCCTATGTGTTCCAAATAATCATGAGTCATATGTGCTATTAAAGCACTAATCAAATGAATCACTCTCAGTATTGGTGGTTTTCTTTTAATCTGTTCATAATTCTGAATTTCACGATGCCCTATGCACATGAATTATGTGTCTGTGAAGTGCAACAGTGACTGCCCACTTTCTTATCCGTATTTAAAATAAAGAGTAATGTAAAAGCAGGTAACACTTTACAATTAGTTTCTATTTGTTCACTTTAGTAAGTGTAGAAGGTATCATGAACTGTCAATGAACAACATATTTTTACAGCATTAATTAATTGGTTAATGTTCATTTATAAAGATAAACTGTTAGATCACGTTACAATGGAAGTCAATGGGGCCAGTTTTTGGAGGGTTTAAAATGCAGAAATATGAAGCTTATAATTGTATAAAAACACTTACATTGATTCTTCTGTTAAAACTCATGTATTATTTGACCTGTAAAGTTGTTTAAATCGTTATTTCTAGTCATTTTAGGGTTTTAGAATTTGTTGAAATTACATCATCATGGCAACAAAGTTGTAAAATTGGCTGTAACTTTACACAGAAAAGGTTAATAAGTGATTTTATCACACTGAAATAATTTTTACAAGCATATCCTTTTTGTATCGTGGCTTTTGAAACAGTGAGTATTTTAACGTTTAAAAATTGGCCCCCATTGACTTCCATTGTAAGTGTCTCACTGGAACAGAGATATGTGCTTTTATTAAAGAAATGGAGGGACAAGTCGAAATAAATTGTGGTTATCAATATTATGTTACAAATACTGTCGATTGAGTTTAACTTGTATTGAACCCGGAATATTCCTTTAAGAAGTGCTGAAAATGTATTGTTAATGCCACCTTACACTTTACAGCAGTATAATGTGATATATAGATGTTCATCATGATTGATTATGATAGATAAGATGCAATCGTGATTGTCGGGTATGTACGCTATGTTATTTACATTGCAATGCACACTGAGATTCTAAGTTGGTCAAGCATGAGTTTCGCCAACCCATAGAAACTGTCCCCCACCATTTTTAAAACAAAGTGACGCCCATAACAGTGACTTCTCTAACTGGTGGATCTCTCTTCAGAATTATGGGTAATGTAGTTTAAAAAATGGAAAATTGGATTTAATAAAAAAATGAAGCAAGATCGCACAGGGGCTTCTTCAGAAACATGAAACAACTGATTAACGACCTCAGAGCTCAATGTTTATGCATTATCACTAAAAGTGAAAAATGAATGGGATTTTTACTTCCACAACCCTACGGTCGTGATCTAATAAAAGAGAGATCTTCTGTAAAGTTCAGGACACTTACAGGTGCCCCTGGGTCTCCCCTCGGTCCAGGATAACCCTAAAATACAAAGCACACATATGAAGAATACTAACACTCTAATGAAAAAGACTTTTGAGGGCAAGATGTGCAATCGCAAACTAGAATTGAGAGGTACTCAACCTGGAAACCATGGCAACCCTCGGTTCCGTTTCCTGGTGGTCCGTCTGCACCCTGAGCAGGTTAAAACATCATTACATGGGTCAACTGCGGCCAGTCAGTTAAAACACCTTGTGAAGATCAACAGGACAAACTCACCCTCTCTCCCATCAGGCCTCTGTCTCCTGGGGCCCCTTTGATCCCTCTGGGCCCTTTAGGCCCCTTATATGCAGAAACACAACATGGGAAATGTAGGTCAGTCATGGGTGCAAAGATGGATCTGGCTGAAAGAGAATCAAAACTAGTTAACCGCACTCACTTCTGTCCCGGGTCGACCCTCATCACCACGGTAACCAGGTGTGCCAACTCTTCCTGGCTCACCCTGTTGGAGAGATTGGACAACAAATTGTTTTTCCCAAAGACAATTGAATGTTCAAATCAGGGCAGGACAAGAGTGGAACAACTGAGTGTTCGGTAAAGTGTTGTACATTCGGAGTCCTGTTGGCTAGGTTGGCTGACTGAACATGATGCCACCTATTACACAGCTACTTAAGAATCGCAAGCTCTTTCCACATTTAATCATGTGCAGGATAGGGGCCTGGGTAACTCAGCGAGTACTGACGCTGACTACCACCCCAGGTCTCCTAAGCAACCAAATTGGCCCGGTTGCTAGGGAGGGTAGAGTCACATGGGGTAACCTCCTCGTGGTCGTGATTAGTGGTTCTCGCTCTCAATGGGACGTGTGGTAAGTTGTGTGTGGATCGTGGAGAGTAGCATGAGTCTCCACATGCTGTGAGTCTCCGCGGTGTCATGCACAACGAGTCACGTGATAAAATGCACGGATTGATGGTCTCAGAAGCGGAGGCAACTGAGACTTGTCCTCCGCCACCCGGATTGAGGTGAGTAACCGCACCACCACGAGGACCTACTAAGTAGTGGGAATTGGGCATTCCAAATTGGGAGAAAAATCATGTGCAGGATATGTGTCATACATATCAGCAATTCAATGTACATTAGTTAAAAAAATTCCACATCACGAATGGAATGACTAATAGTAAAAGTGCAAATTTTTCATATCAGTAATTACATTTGCATTAAAAGACTTTATTGTTTCATCGCAGAAATATAAAAAATAGAACTAGTAAAAATAAAATTCACAATTACTCCTGTTCAAAACCCAAAGATATCTATAATTAATTTCTTATTAGCAGAAATTTCAATTTCGCATTTCAGCAATTCACTACTTACTAGTATAATTTTTATATCAATAATTATATTGTTACTAAGGCAAATGTCCATTCCTAAAAATCAGTGACTGGAATAGTAATAGTGCTTATTTTTTATCCCTGTAAATTTCATTTGTACTAGTAGCAATGTTCATTTCCAGATATCTAAAATATCAAATCTAACATGTTGAAATATATTTACAGATATCAAAAATTAGCATTTTTACTGGTATTAATTCCACGGTATCAAGAACTGGCATTTTAACTAGCGAAAATGCAACTGTTGCTATCTTTAATTAATATCCTGAACATGATTAAAATATTAGTTTATTTTACTAAAAAATAAAAAAAAATAAAAAATTTTTTTTTATGCATTTCAATTTAATAACACAATTCCATCAAATAATATCAAGTAATCTTTAATAAAATAAAATAAAAAGATAAACCTTTTTGTTATTTTGCTATGAAATTGAAATGTGTACATTTTGAAAATAGGCTAAAATACTTTTTTTAAGTGTTTCTGAGAAGAAAGAGACCGCAGAGTCATACGAGAGACATGAAACTAGTATGTAGCTATGAAGGTAATTGGTTTCCTGGGACTACAGTCAATTAAACAGTTAAGTGGTCATAATACAAACATAATTGACCAAAGTATGCACTAATTGACCAATCAGAAGCAAGTATTCCAGACAGCCATGTGATAAGATCACTGAAAGAAGGAGAGTAAAAAACTGACATCCAAATAGTAGACATAAATGGAGAGGTAGAGTTGTGATTTTATTGAAAAACAGGTCAAAATTGCCTTCGAAGTCATGCTTCACTTACACCATTTAATCAAGCTTTAATATCCGAGTCTGTTTGCACGATCTTTAAGAGTCAAGAGAGTCGACATTCAACGCAGAAAATCATTCAGGTCTAAAAAGACAACGTATCGGAATCAAACAGTTATCTAATGTTTTGCTTCTTACTGGCCTTAGAGATCTGAGTCATATAATACAAATATACTTTTTCATATGCAGCACTACATTTCCCGAAGGGGAATCTGACACATAGACAAATCAAATAAAAAAAAAAAATAGTAAGAATTGAGAGAGTTTTGGCTTCTGTTCATGAGTTCAGAAAGCTCTCCAGATTTCCACCGATCTGAACGCTTGGTTCTTTCCCTCCCAGCTCTACTGGAAAAACATCTCTGCCAGGACAAAACCAATAAAAAGAAACCTTCTTTCCCCGTGTCATTATCAGAGCTCCTCATAGTGACGTCTAAAACTCATGATTCACTGCTAACTTTAAAAGCGTAGCTGTGTCTGCCAGTCCTCGCTATGAGATAGTGAAAGTGCAAAGCTCAGAGCAGCTGGGCCGCATAAACGTCTGCTTTTGAGAAACAACAGACGATTGAGAGAAATGCTTGAAACTGAGAAACGGTTCTGCATGCACCACATGCTCCAAACACAACTCTTGTGAGCTCACAGGAAATTTGAGTCCTGAGAGGCAATGGAAATGTGGTCCTCTGCTGATGTTGCAGTTTACAAGAGCTGCTAAGAGACGTCAGGTGCTGACAGAGGAGTTCTGCCGCGCAGCTGGTGATGCTGTAAGCCTCAAGAACCCAAAGCCCAAATCTCTGCTCATTAGTTTGTTGGGAAATCTTTAGTCAGGTCTGGCATGCCGTGTTACTCACTGTCCAGCCGGTGGCCTTGGGGAACTGCTGAATTCTTATATCCAGTTGGTTGACAGATGTTCTATGATATTGTGTAATTTTCTAAGTGCACAGCTATGGAACTTCAAGGTTTGTTGACTACAGTAAAGTTTTATTATTTTTACATTACTGCGCCACAGTCTTTTCAACCTGGTCTCATTGAGTGAACGTTTCTCTATATGCATTTTTGCAAACTGACTTTTACATGCCGCTGTCTACGTTTAGCTGCAGTTTCCAATGAAATGAACACTAGAGGCGCTACAACAACTGTGTGGTTTAATCATTGTCACACAAATCACGAGTACAATTGCTGATTATGACTTTATGAAAATGCATTTTTTTACTCTATTACTCACCCCCCCAACCCCATGTTATGATATCAAAACACTTTTACTTTAACGCATGATTTGAAAAACGAAACATTTTAACACCTGTATTACAGACCCACCTACATAAACACACTTATTCCTCTGTCTTTGGCTCGTTTGGTAGGTCACCTAATAGAGCGTTGGACTTTGTGCTTGACGGCCGTGGTCTGAGTCCAGCCAAAGACGCACAAAAGTGAAAGTGGCATAGAAGCGACACAAAATTAAGTGGTTGTTTCAGTTAATGTGTGTTTTCTTTTTTTATTTCAAATTTGCATTTTAAAACACTATCAGTTAGGGTTAGGTGTTGGTTAAGGGTAAGGATCTGTTTTGCTAAACTCTCATTCATCTTTTAGATCACTATTGTTTAGGTTTAGGGTACAGTTTTAGGTTAAGGAGGTACTATTTACTTATTAAAACCTCCATCTATAATTCATCTTAAAAACCTCGTCTGATTACAACCTTATTTTGCTCGGTTTTGGCGCCCCCTGCTGGACATTTCACTTGAAAACGGCAGCCAAACGTGTAATGAAGCACGTAATTTCAGTTTTGGAAAAACGTTGCAATGCTCACGTAAATTACATGAGACCAGGCTGGTCTTTACGATCTAGTAACTCCAGCTTGGGCTGTTTTAGCAAAGATACATAATATGGTTGACATAATAAAGCAGTTCTGCACACAAAAGCGTTTTAGGGATAAAAACCTGAAAAAAGTCTTGAGACGAAGACATTTTACAGTATAGACATGCGCATGTGTTATAAGCAGAATAATGGAGTCCAGACAGTTTTATGTCAAATTAATGCACACCTGAGGAGAAAATCCAGCCACAACAAAATGCTAGAATACCTGACTGTGATTGGTCAAAGGCTGCATTCTGCAGTCCAATAGTTTTGTTAAATGAAAACTGATCATTGTCTCAGGCAAATAATTTCCTACAGCTAATCGTTCCATGTCTCTTTTTCTCATAAAAAAATAAAATAAATTATAATAAATATTTCATGTCAACTATTTTATCTAATATATATACCCTGTCAGGGTTTATTTTGCAATAACGACCAGATAACTTTACATTATCCCTCACTTAGTTTATATTTACAATGAACACTTAAATTTAGGGCTGAGTATTGATACAGATTTAACGATTCGATTTGATTCCGATTCATTTGGGTATATTTTGGTTATAATGTTCATTTTGCTTACATATTAAATAGATTCTCTACTAAAGAATTCCCTCCTAAATTCTACCCTTCTAACTTGGCACATTAGGTAAATATTGATTTAACAATTTTTATTTTATCATTAGTTTTTCATTATTTTATATATACATATACACTGATCAGCCACAACATTAAAACCACCTGCCTAATATTGTGTACGTCCCCATCTTGCCCCCAAAACAGCGCCAACCCGTATCTCAGAATAGCATTCAGAGATGACAATCTTCTCAGCACAATTGTGTGAAAATCCCGAACAGTTACAGAAATACTCAAAACAACCCATCTGGCACCAACAATCATCCATGCGATTATCTAATCAGCCAATCGTGTGGCAGCAGTGCAGTGCAGTGCATAAAATCATGCAGAAATGGGTCAGGAGCTTCAATTAACGTTCACATCAACCATCAGAATGGGGAAAAAATGTGATCTCAGTGATCTGGAGCATGGCATGATTGTTGGTGCCAGATGGAACGCCCAACCATGAAGCTCTAGTGTCCAACGGTCATCTGAGGTAAAGAAGCACAATTTATGATACAAGTGATTTTACTGCTGATTTGAAATATGTTCTTTGATCGTAATCTTGACCAACTGTTTTAGAGATTTCGGTGTTCCCCCATTCAAGTAGATAGGAGCTGCACTGGCATGACTGGAAATAACCTCCCGAGAGCGTTCCAAACATGCCCGACAGTGGACTGACTCGCTAGAAAGACTTTGTTTACCCATTATTATCTTGGGATTTAAAATTCGATATTGGGATCGTTCAAATGAAGATTGCGATGCATCGTAAAAGTTATATTTTTACCCAGCTCTTTCTAAGTCGTATTGAAAAGCGGACATGTAAAACAATGTTTTCTGGGGGGGAAAGAATAAGAAAAAAGAAATATCTGTTTCCTGAAAGAAAAAACATGTTCTTAAAGGTGATGATGGTCTGGGTGGTGGAAAATTACAGCCTAATGAGTTTCAGGCACCCATTCAACCCTACAGCTAACATGATGTCATCCTTTACTACACAGAGCGTAAGCTATTTCTGTCAGGGTAGAACGTTTGTATGCTTTTAGGTATTAAAATACATCTGTTGCAACTTGCTCAGCCAGGCTTTGCTGTGTCCATCTGGGGTCCATCTGACCTAAGGAACATATATCTCATTCGTTCTTTTCTCCTCCCACGTCCAAACCACTACAAATGGTAAACCACTGGTTCCTCATGTTACCTTCTAAACAATTCAGAGCTCCAATGACCTCAGAGTATTTAAGGGTCTCACAGAATGCCTGTGATCTGAGGTCAGTCTGTACATTCTCATCCTTCAAACTCCAGACTAAAACTACACAATTCTGCACCATATAATTCTGAACATGTAAGGAAACATAAATGTATAACGATTAGGAATGGGAATCAGAATGGATTTAAAGATTCTGGTTTTGATTCCACTTAAAGGAATATTCCGGGTTCAATACAAGTTCAGCTCAATCGACAGCATTTGTGGCATAATGTTAATTCATTTCGACTCGACTCGTGTGTTCCAGTGAGACACTTACAATGGAAGTCAATGGGTTCAATCTGTAAACATTAAAATACTCACTGTTTCAAAAGTATATACACAAGACATAAACAATATGTGAGTTAACATGATTTTACTGGGATAAAATCACTTACTAACAGCATCTGTGTGAAGTTATAGCCAATTTTACAACCTAGTTGCCATGACGACGTAATGACTTAACTAAAATTCTAAAATGACTGCAAAAACGAAGACTCAAACAACTTCACAGCTGACATAATCCATGAGTTTTATCAGAAGAATTAATGTAAGTGCTTTTATAAAATTATAAACTTCACATTTCTATCTTTAAACCCTCCAAAAATTGACCCCATTGACTTCCATTGTAAGTGTCTCGATTGAGATTAACTTGTATTGAACCCAGAATATTCCTTTAACGAGCGTCATTCTTTAACAAATGCGTTAATAATTATTTTAGTACTTTTCATGCAAAAATGTACTTTGATGAAAATGTTTGTATTGTTGTCTTTTTAAAGTATCTACAAATCCTTACAACAAGCTAAATTTACTTTATCGTACACTGCATCAGATATTTATGCTTTTTTAGAAAATGTATTTTCTTCCGTGGGGCTGTGAATTCGGTAGACACTCACCGGTTCTCCATTCGGCCCTGATGATCCCTCACGTCCCTGCTCTCCCCGGGGCCCGGGCTCACCCTACCAGAGTTAAAGAGCCACATTAACGTCAATTCAATTTCAAATGAATGTTTTACTTTTTGAGTCAAAAGTCATTTACAGAACAGATTCATTCATCATACATAAATACTCTTGCACTTAAATCTATGCATATAATATGTCAGATATGTTTAATGTGTAAATGCATATTTGATTTACAAGCTCATTAATAAACTTAAGCTTGCTAGAGTCACATCAGTGTGAGACTGGAGCAACACTGTTTAGACTGTACTGAAAAATCTCTGCTGTCTGCATCTGAACCTGCTAAAATATGCCACCAATAATGACGTCATGATGTTATGGTGCAAGTGTAAATAAGATATGAGCAGAATGTCATGTGCTGATGCATTGTGGGGCATTTGCTACTCACAGGTTCACCTTTGGGCCCTCTGTTACCACGGGAACCTTGTTCACCCTTCTCACCAGGTGTGCCCTACAACAGAAAAACAAGTGAATATCTTCATTATCTGAGCATCCTCTATAAGAAACACAAACAGTGAAGAAACTTCGTGCACTGATTGAAATAACAGAACAGAAGCACATATAAATGCTCGCTTACTCTATCTCCTGGTGGTCCATCTGGCCCTGGTATCCCCTGACAAAGAAAGGAGGAATTGGGCAAAACTGTTAGATAACACAAAAATCCGCCCATCATTACAGTACACGAGTCTCTGCGAGAAACTGTAAGAAAACACTTACGTCATCTCCTCTCTCGCCCTTATCGCCATTGGCACCACGAGGACCCTGCTCTCCCTGAAACAGCAAGCACGCTGGAAGTTTAGAAAGCCCAATGTCCTCAGAAAACTATACGTTTATATGTGAGGATCACTGTTATATGTAGTTAAAACACTCTATGCGGAAGAAAGTGAGCTGCCTTCTCTGCTTCCTAATCATCATAGAACCTCATAAGTCACTGATCTGGAACGCTGCATATATTGGGAGCACGTGCGCCACACATTCACGATCCACTGACAAACACAGTGTCTTTACAATCCTGTTTAACTTCATTTTGAAATATGCAATATAACAAACAACGCTGCACCAAACTCCAGTCTAAGCTTCAAAAAATATCCCAATAGTCCTGCCGCGTAGACTAAAAAATGCAATAATACAAAAGTTAAAAAATGAGTTTGCACTCAAAATAGGAAAAATCTCACATGAATTTATTCATACAGAGGTCCCAACAGAGCAAAAGATGTGCAAAGTGTGCAAAAAGTGCCAGGTGCAATAGCAAAATGCTTTCGGGATAACCCCTTCATCAGTGGTAGATGCAACTTCTTTCAAATTTGCCACAAGCTCACCACTGATCATTTTCACATGCAAATGAGCTTTGAGGTAAACTTGCCGCAAATCGTCCATTGTTGCCAAAAGTTTGCTGGAGGTTCACCACTACTGCTGAAGAGCTGCAAACTTCTGGCAAACATTTGCAGCGAATCAAAACCTCACTTGCATGTGAAAATAACGAGTGGCAAACTTTTGGCAAGTTTAGGTTTTTTGTAAGGGACACCGTTATTTTTGATCAGTTCTTTAACCCAAATAATTCCATTTTCAAACCAATTTTCATAAAAAGTGTTTTGTTTGGAAGCCTTATATATTTATTATTCCAAATGGTACATCTATGGGGGAGAAATTAAGATTGCACATAAGCGTCCATGAAAGTAATACCTGTTTGTGACTCGCAAGTTTTCCAGTTATTTTGTTAACATCAAAATCACATTTCAGTAAAAATTCTATACCACTATATATAAGGTTTGGTACTATATACTATATACTTAGTTTATTTTTTAAATAATTTTACAGCCATTTTACTTTAAATATAATATAAGAAGTCTAAAAATACAAATATTCAGTCCTCCTTCAATCTTTGACTAACATATGATCTCTTTTTAATATAACGTGCTTTGTTTTTCAAGATAAATGTAAAAAGTTTGAAGAGTGTAGGTGGTACATTCAACACCCGTGTAGCAAGTGTCCAAATGTTTTTTGGCGCCACTTTATATTTACAATTTCTCTTGCTTTGTCCAACATCTTAGCTTTATTTTTCACTTTCAGGTACTTTTAGGAATGGCCTTCACGTCGGGCTAAGCGTACCAATGATTCCTTAAAATGCCGCCTCCGTAGGCAGCTCAGAAGGTTTTGGAACAGAGCGGTTATGTTACATTAACCACCACAATAATGAATGGTCTAGCTCTGCAGTACTTAAGTGACCTTCGATCACGCTATATTCCATCACGTTCATTACAATCACAAAATTCTGGCCTGTTAATAGATCCTAGAATATCAAACTCCACAATAGGAGGAAGATCCTTTTCCTGTTTGGCTCCTAAACTATGGAATAGTCTCCCTAACACTGTTCAAGATGCAGACACACTCACTCAGTTTAAGTCTAGACTAAAGACTCATCTATTTAGCCAGGCATACACCTAATTTATCCTTCAACTCACAATTAGGCTGCTTTAGTTAGGCCTGCTGGAACTAGAAACATCCATCGTGATCTATAACTCTGCAATAAATTGAATGGCATCTATACTAATATTATTCTATTTGTTTCCATGTCTCAACCTCGGGATTCATATCCTGAGGTCACCAGAGTTGGCCAGATCCAGCTCCGTTCTGCTTGGTGTCAGACTCCACTGCTACGTGTCTCTGAGTGATGATGACAAACTACACAATGATGATTCTAAGACTTTATAGATATTACAGTTTCCTTTTCTGTTAATGCATGATTTTCTGTAAAGCTGCTTTGAAACGATGTGTGTTGTGAAAAGCGCTATACAAATAAAAATCACTTGACAATAAAAGTTGTAAGATAAAACAGCATTTAAATGAAACTAACTGTGTCTCCGTACCTTGCCCCCTGAGGGTCCATAGTTACCAGGTCTTCCCGGGTCACCATCTCTGCCAGGATCTCCCTGAGGCAACATACAAACCCAACAGAAATGAGCTCATACACTGACATACAGTACAGAAATTGATTGCTTGGGTAATGAGTTGAGTGATTGATTGATGGTGTCCGTTGTTCAGTTCTAACAACTCGACTGGATCGTCTCTTACTCTCTCTCCTTTGCGTCCATATTGACCGGGGTCTCCTTTAGGACCTGGTTCTCCCTGCAAGCCCTATAAGACCCAATGACATAAAACCGGCTTATTTGTGATTAAAGGAGAAGAGCACTGAACTATATTCCACACTTTTCTTCATTACAGAATGAGAGAGCAGGCCGGATGCCAGATTTGGTAAATATTTGGCTGCTCAAGAGACAAACATCCTGGAGTCCAGATGCAGGCAAAACAGCCTATCAGCATCGCTCAAGCGGGACAGAACATTTGCAGTTCTCTTGAGTTGGCTGTGTATGGGACGAGACGAACATCCCCTCAGCTAATTGACCCTTGACTAAGCCCCGCCTTAAACATTTTACTCACCAATCCTACCTTAGCAACTCTGCTTTTGCTTTTTTAATATTGTGCATCTCAATCAGCTACCTAGTCCGCCATTTGTAGGGCTGTCCCAATCGCAAAATTGTTCCAGCACACTAAAACGTTCGAATAACGAATATTACCACTGAGTGCACTGGAAAAACCAGGGAGCATCATTGTTCACTGTGTTCACTTACTGGAACCACCGTCAGGGCTTCTGAAGTCTTTCAAGTCATTAGAAGATGAGCAAGTTTAAAATTATGAAATCAAAGGCTTTTTTCTTTTTAAAAGAGATCATCCATAATGTGCATGAAAGGAAAACTGTCTTTTAAAAATTAAAGTTTTATGAAGAAGATTAAAAATACACTCTCTTGCATTTTTATTTCTTCATTTGTGTAATTTATCTTTCATTATAACACATTTTAATACCTACCAAGGAAATGCATGACTGTGTCTTTTTTTGAGCAATGCCCTTACAAAAATCGAGAGTTCTGGCAAACTTGCTGCATAACTTGTTGCAAACTTGCCGCAAACGTGCCGCAAACTTGTTGAAAACTTGCCGCAAATCTGCCGCAAACTTGTTGCAAACTTGCCCTAAACTTTTTGAAAACTTGCTGCAAACTTGCCCTAAACTTTTTGAAAACTTGCTGCAAACTTGCCGCAAACTTGCCGCAAACTCGCCGCAAACTCGCAGCAAACTTGCCGCAAACTCGCCGCAAACTCGCCGCAAACTCGTTGAAAACTTCCCGCAAACTTGTTGCAAACTTGCCGCAAACTTGCCACAAACTTGTTGCAAACTCGCTGCAAACTTGTTGAAAACTTGCCACAAACTTGTTGCAAACTTGCCACAAACTTGTTGCTAACTTGTTGCTAACTTGTTGAAAACTTGCCGCAAACTTGTTGCTAACTTGTGAAAACTTGCCGCAAACTTGTTGCTAACTTGTGAAAACCTGCCGCAAACTTGTTGCTAACTTGTTGAAAACTTGCTGCAAACTTGTTGCTAACTTGTTGCTAACTTGTTGAAAACTTGTTGCAAACTTGTTGCAAACTTGTTGCAAACTTGTGAAAACTTGCCGCAAACTTGTTGCAAACTTGCCGCAAACTTGTTGAAAACTTGTTGATAACTTGTTGATAACTTGTTGCTAACTTGCCACAAACTTGTTGCAAACTTGCCGCAAACTTGTTGAAAACTTGCCTCAAATTCTCCACTCATTATTTTCACATGAAAATGAGCTTTGCAGCCAATTCTTTATTGTCATCAAATGTTTGCTGCAAGTTCATCACTACCGGTGAAGAGCTACAAACTTCTGGCAAACATGTGTGGCAAATCACATGTATGTGAATATAATGAGTGGGAAATTTGCAGCAAGTTTGCGGCAAATTTGTCAGAACTCTAGATTTTTTGTAAGGGTGTTACTGATTAATAACAGCAGTGTTTAAACATGCAACCTTGTTATTGTGTCGCAGGTGACTGAGTCATAAGTGTCCCAATGTTCAGTGGATCAAAACACGAATTTGTGTTCATGATATACATGAGACGCACCCATTGTAAATCTAAGTCATGTGTGTTTGAATAGGTTTTAAATGGAATTTTACAGAAATTATCCCAAAATATGGATGTGCAGCATTCATTACCACATATAACTTCAGTGAGGACACCTACATTTGCTCCAAAGTAAATTAATGTTACTTAATGAAAGTTAACTCATTTATGTCTTGATTCTGGTCACTGTAGTGGCGATAATAACTAATTTTATATCTATATTGTAATCTATACAAATATATAAAAGTATAGTCTGTTTGCACATTGTAGAAACATTAGGAAGGGTTGAGGTTGCTTACACTCATCTTATCAGTTGCAATTGAGATTAAATGAGGCTTTTTCTTGTCAGTTTACTGCTAAAAGCATTTGCCTTGATTATAATTCAGTCTGTTTTTAATAATGTTACCACATAACTCAACAATTTCTTTAAATAAAAACACACATTTAACAGAAAATCGCCCCATTCACAGAAATCTCCCATTCATTCCTGTGGGACTCTCTGTAAAGCTCGTCTGAGCGAGCGACAGTAACCAATGGGGATGGAGCTTAGCAATAGATATAGATCTATAACCAATCTCAAATGCATCTGGATCTCAGTAGTATGACATCACACACTCGTGTTTGTTAATAACCTCAAGTTGACCGTTCTACTTACATCTGGCCCCGGTGACCCTTTGCAGCCTGGAAGACCAGCAAACCCGGGCTCACCCTATGAAATATAATACAAACACAAGAAAAATCAACAGACTTCTTCATGGAGAGAGTCAAACACTGTGTTGGGGGGTGTGGGGTCAACACCCAAAACTGTGTGTAATTAACTTCAGCATGACATCACGCTAAGAGACAGTGAGGAAACACAGAGACATTCAAAAACAAGACATAGACGTGATGTAGAGAAAGAAGATAACAACAGAACACGATCTATGTGGCAAGTCACACAGTGCAGAAGTCGAAGATGCCCTGAGAAGAGCTACATGCTGGAAATTTACTTTGCAAAACAACCCCCAGGTCAAGGACAAAGTCAAGTCAAAGGTCAGAGACACAAGACATGCTATTTTCCCAAAAGGTAGATCCATTTAAAGGGATAGTTCACTCAAAAATGACAATTCTCTCATCATTTACTCACCCTCATGCCATCCCAGATGTGTATGACTTTCTTTCTTCTGCAGAACACAAATTAAGATTTTTAGAAGAATATTTCAGCTCTGTAGGTCCATACAATGCAAGTGTATGGTGACCAGGACTTTGAAGCTCTATATAGTGCAAAGGTGGAGATTTATAATAAAAAGGGACTTAAATATTGATCTGTTTCTCACCCACACCTATCATAACCCTTCTGAAGACATGGATTAAACCAGTGGAGTCTTATGGATTACTTTTATGCTGCCTGATGTGCTTTATGGAGCTTCAAAGTTCTGGTCACCATTCACTTGCATTGTATGGACCTACAGAGCTGAAATATTCTTCTAAAAATCTTAATTTGTGTTCTGCAGAAGAAAGAAAGTCATACACATCTGGGATGGCATGAGGGTGAGTAAATGATGAGAGAATTGTCATTTTTGGGTGAACTGTCCCTTTAAGAGGAGACACAAAGCAGAAATGGAAAAAGACATTGTGTTCTGAAATCCCACACAGGATGCCAGAGAAAGCAGCACAGGAAGAGAAACATCATTTCAATTCCCAAATCATGTGTTAAATTTACATTCTTGTTTTTACCCATAGTTACCATGGCAGAATAGTTAACCAAAACAAATTTAAATCTAGGGCTGCACATTGAGGAAAAGTGCATTATGCGATAAGATGTTTGATAATGCATTATGCGATATACAATGCGATAATTCGATGGTGACGTCATAGGAGAATGTGGAACATCAGAACCTCCCCGCCCAAATATAATGAAGTTTATCATTATCTATAAACAAGCCCAAAATACACTGGAGACTCTTAATTTGAAATGTATGCACTCCCAGGTGCTTTCACAAACAGATAAGGGAAACAAAATATGCACTCTTACAATCATTTACAATTTAAACTCTACAAAGAGAACAATTTCAGCTTTAACAAAATGAGCAGTAATTCATAAACAGACGATCATCAGTGATAGTCATAAATGTCCAGTGTTCTGGTAATCCAGTGTTTATAAAACAGACTATTCCCCTTTTTCTCTAGCAAAGAAAACTCAGTTGTGAATATGTATCTTGACGCAAATCAGACATCACTCCTCGCGCTGTTTGTTGTTGTGTGCAGCGCGCTCATCTTGACAGAATGGGTGAAAAGTGGCGGAAGAAGTGGCACGCACACACTACACACACACACACACACACACACACACACACACACACACACACACACACACACACACACACACACCAAATGACAATCACACGCACAGTCTAATCTTTGCTAACTGCGTTGCCATGAACGTTACTTTTTAAAGTATTCAAGTCGTTCTGTTTTGCGCAAGCCCTTGCGATGTGCATATGTACATTTGCGATATTTTGATAAATTGGATGTATCGTGCAGCCCTTTTTAAATCACCCTAGTCTTTACAAAACTATAATTTGTTTCATTCATTTCTCTTTCATTTGTGGAACACAAAAGGATTTATTTTGCTTGTGACCATGGGCCATCAAGCTCCAAATAATGTACCATTTAAGTAGTCCATATGACTCGTGTGCTCTATTCCAAGACTTATCAAGCCATACGATATCTTTGTGTGAGAAACAGACTAAATTTTAATAGTTATTCGCTGAAAATCTTCCTCTCCGCCATAGCTCATTAGTATACATTAAAATAATGCATTTGTCATTGACATCAAAAAAATTACTATTTCAATTACAGTCTGTTCTGTATAAATTGTCATGATGCTTTTTTGCCACATTCACTTTCATTGTATAGAACAGAGCAGCTAGGACATTCCGCCTGATATCTCCTTTAGTGTTCCAAGGGTTTAAAACGTCATGAGGTTGAGTAAATGATTTCCAATGAATTTTCATTTTTGGGTCATTTATTTCTATTGCAAATGGTCTGCACTTATATAGCGCTTTTCAAAGCACTTTATGTGACTCACTCACCCATTCACACACACACCAATGACAGCAGAGCTGCCATGCAAGGTGCTAGCCTGCCATTGGGAGCAACTTGGGGTTCAGTGTCTTGCCCAAGGACACTTCGGCATGTGGAGTCATGTGGGCAAGGAATCGAACCGCTAACCCTGCGATTAGTGCCCAACCCAGTCGCCCCAATAGCAGGAAGAGGTCAAAAGCACTCACCTTACGTCCATCGATGCCATCAAGCCCCCGATCTCCTTTCTCTCCCTGAAAGGACAATTGACAATCATTTCAGCTTGACAAACAACAAGAATGGGAGAGACGATCTAATTCAAGAGCTTGATGAAGAACGCTCATCTCACCTTGAAGCCTCTATGACCTCTATCTCCCTGCAGAAAGAATACAAGAGTGTATCAATGATAGTTGTGCAGTTGCAGAACAAATTCTGAGATAAAATAAGCAACTCATGGAATGTGTTCTGAAAACATTTACAATGAATCAGAACAGGAAGCTCAGCATTTTATTTCACCTTATCGCCTCTTATTCCTTGGTCTCCCTGGAAGAAAAGGAAAATGTTAGAGATTATTCCTTCAGCAAAAGCACACAAATCAACCCTAATATAGACAGAATGTAAATATTTATGCGAGAGAGAGAAAGAGCCGAAGACAAACCTTCATTCCTTGGTAACCGACTGGACCGGGATCGCCAGCCTTTCCCTAATAGGAGAAAAAGAGGAAAGAAACAGTAGGGAGAAAAACAAAAAGAGGCTTTTGAGATGTGATACAGAGATGCCACCTATATGGACGCCCCCTTGACCCCTTCTGTGCAAAACTCCTAGCGACAAAATCAATACACATGAAGGGAGATTACACAAAAAAAATCAACAAAACAATACAACGTTCTCGCTGAGCTCAAATCTATGATATAGTCACAGCGTGAAACGCACCTTCAATGTACATCACGTTATGCTGTTATTTTTGTCTTTTAGCAACGCCAACAGAACAAATGTCCCCACAAAGATAGTAAAACCTGAGATCACCTACACTGCCAGTGGTCCCCATGAGAGAAATGGCTTATTAAACACACTAAACTATGTTTTGTTTTTTTTAAATGTAAAAATACAGAAAGTTTTTTGTGAGGGTTAGGTTTAGGGGTAGGGTTAGGGTTAGGTGATAGAATCTATAGTTCATACAGTATAAAAATCATTATGTCTATGGAGAGTCCTCATAATGATAGCTGCACCAACATGTGTGTGTGTGTGTGTGTGTGTGTGTGTGTGTGTGTGTGTGTGTGTGTGTGTGTGTGTGTGTGTGTGAGGGGTAGGGTTAGGGTTAGGGGATAGAATCTATAGTTCATACAGTATAAAAATCATTATGTCTATGGAGAGTCCTCATAATGATAGCTGCACCAATGTGTGTGTGTGTGTGTGTGTGAGTGTGTGTGTGTGAGGGTTAGGTTTAGGGGTAGGGTTAGAATCTATAGTTTGTACAGTATAAAAATCATTATGTCTATGGAGAGTCCTCATAATGATAGCTGCACCAACATGTGTGTGCGTGTGTGTGTGTCTGTGTGTGTGTGCGCGTCTGTGTGTGTGTGTGTGTGCGTCTGTGTGTGTGTGTGAGTGTGTGTATGTATGCGTATGTGCGCGTGAGTGTGCGTATGTGCGCGTGACAGTGTGTGTGTGTGTGTGTGTGTGTGTGTGTGTGTGTGTGTGTGTGTGTGCATTTTTGTTGATTCAGCATATACAGTATTTTTATTATGCGTGTTTGTTTTTTTCTTTTGGAAAAAAAATGCTTTCTAGCAAATATACAGTGGGATTCATTAGTGAAATGCTTCTTCACACCACAGTGAAGAATTTTAAACTCTTTTATAATTTAATGCAAATGATTTCATTTAAAATTATATAATGAGAACAACAACTGGAGTAAAAGGAAGTTGTGTAGAACATGTTTGCTTCCCCTGTTAAGAATAATGTGCATTTACTTTTCAATTGTAACATAATTAGATATAAGTTTATATCAGATGAATCCCAACCAAGGGCAAAAAGAAGGTAAACTTGTCCCAGCTGTCATCAGATTTTTATAAAATGTATAAAATAACTTTTATATCATTCTTCATCCAGTTTCTTTTTTTTTGTCATCTAATGTAAAACACTAAACCAAATATTAAATGTAATTTTGTTAAGTTGAATTAGGGCAAACATAAATAATGACAGACACATCATATAACCATAACCATAATCGTATAAACCCAGTAACATTGATTTATCTGAAAGAAAAAAAGCTTCTGTGAATTACATACCATACATTATCGAAATCACCTGATTTTAGGGTTCCCCCATCTCCGAAAACCCCAATTTAACCCCTGACTCTAATTTACTCTCTCTATAATGGACCAACTGAAAAGCACTTTTTAGTTCATTTTTTTATATTTTGTCTCAAGTTAAACACAAATTTTTATATATATATATATATATATAATGACCAAAAATGATAGACCTACTAATTCGTTAATAAAATATTCTGGCTTGACCAGCGTGCCATGAAGATGAATCGCCCTGCAATATATCTTCCTATGGAAGCTTTACACTTAATGAGTTCGCTTAATAAAATAATGAAGGTTAAAAAATAACACATGCATAAAAATATAAAGGTAAAAGTAACAGAGAAGGTCATTAGTACATGTCTAAAACTCCTTTGTCTATTAACAGAAAACGTTTGCTATGATTATTATAATGTCTACACAGTCAGCATTCACTGTAAAATAATGGAATAACTGGCTCAATTCCCATACACTGTTTAAAAGCTCAGCTGGGTGTGTACAATGTTCATATCTGAAAATGTTCTCACAAATATAGTAAAAAATGTAGAGTGCAAGACCATCATTTCGACAGATCCTGAAGTTGTAACAGCTGCAGAATATGAAAGTGGGGCATTTGCGGGTCAGTCCAGAGTTTAGCTTTGATTTGATTATCAACAAAGAGATCAGAGGACACATGGAACATTTCCTAGACGCAATTATTTCATCCTGATGTGAAAAATATTGTAAATAAATAATGTTAATAATGATATATGGTTTATTTTTTACCTGACAGCTGTTTATTTTGACTTTATTAAATGCATTCTTAGTACACTGTTAAGTTGGAGTCATGACAATCAATAATAAACTTTATAATTTAAACAAAGTGCACGATGCTAGGGTGTTGTGGGTGGTTGCATGACTTGAGGTATCGTTTGAGCAACAGAGTGCAACAGTCTGCTTCTGGAAGTAAAAATCCAATTCATTTTTTTCCATAGGGGAATTACTTTTTAACGATAACTCGTGTGACCCCGTGTCCTCATGTGTGGATGTTGTATTTTGGCTTCGCTATACACAATGCATAATTGTAATTAATTTAAATGACTGATGATACTGTTCACAAGACTCTACACCGTCAGTTAAGGGTTAAACTTCTGCCACACCGAGTCACATGACTCAACAGCATGTCGTCGATTTCCATGAAGCGCTCCTATGGGTGCAGCGCCAGCAAAAGTGCCTCTGGTAAGAAACCTCTACTTTTTTTGATTGAAACCTGTTTAGTTGTAAAGGGTAGAGTCTCCAGTTTCGTTTGATATGCCACTTTAAAAAATCCATTCATTTTTCTCGTGTCAGTGCGCTGATAAACATGAAGTCCACATATGTGGAAATTAGGACCATGTTCCCTCAAAAGTTGAAAAAACTTTTTTATTTTGAATAATTTTCAACTATAACACATCTGTCATTTCGCTTCATCTTAATATAAATTTTAGTATATTTTATTGTGTTATCACTGTACAATACGGTTCTATTCATTAACATTAGTAAATGCATTCATATATTTACTGTATTATCACATTGAGAATAAATGTATTCATGCAAAAGCTGAAAAATGTTGCTTTCAGAGGCTTTATGTGGAGTTAGGATGCATTTCTAACTGTTCTGAGACCAGTGCAGACAGACAGCACACTGAAGGTTAAGTCATTCACTAAATAGGGAGCATCCTATAGCTCTCTATGCAGTTAAGTGCATTCACTCCTAAAATCTGATCAAAAGTTCAGTTTCAGGCTGCAGATGATGTTTGGATCACTCAACATGTTTGACAGACATGTGACAATGATAATCAGTACATAGATTCAGAATTTATAATGTATCATTTTATTTTAACATGATTGACAGTGATTGGATGATGCTGGACATTACTTTGAATCAGAATTAATTATTCAGCTTTATATAAAATCAGCTGTAATGTCCGTAACGTCTCAAAAACATGAATAATCAACACTCCTGGATGCATAATAAAATATTTGACTATTTGAATTTCACACAACTTAGTCCGGCTGTCCACATATGTGGACATCGATTTTTAGGAAAACGATTTGCCCTAGAAAAAAAAAAATTATTAGAATATATATATATATAAAAGGTCAATGGAAAATGTTTTAATTTTTTTATTTAAATGTTATATTTAGTTTTATTTATTTCAATCGTTTGTTACTCGATCACATCATTCGCAATGCTTCATGGGATTGTAGTTCATTCCCTCATGAAAGACGTTAAGTACACAGTCTTGTACTTTTGTCTTTTTGTTTGATTTTAAAACACTTTTTGGCTTCAAATCAAAGTTTGTTATGTTGTAATCCACTTTGGAGCTTGGTTTGGCTTGTTTCAAGGATTTAAATAAACCTCCATGGGCAAAATTAATTGGTAAAATACTGACAGCTGAAAAGGTGGCTTATAAACAGCCAATATCACTTCTGACAGAGTGCAACAGCAGATAGAAGATGCTAACCTGAGCGCCGACATTTCCTTTCTCTCCCGGCATTCCTGGTCTTCCAGTATCTCCCTGCAGGAAAAGAAAAAGTGAGGCCACGGCCCTTTGTACATGCTGAGAGTGGATCGCTGCATCGTAATGTTTAATGGGAATGAAAGGATGGATGGAAGCTATTAACACTCACTCTGAATCCTGGCTCTCCAGGGGGTCCCTGAGAGCCTCCTGGGGCCTGTGAAGATATTACATATAACAGAAACATGAAACAGTTATACAGGAATCCATACAGATCAGTGAGGTTCATTGAGAGGGATAAACAGGTCATTTTACTTACACTGCAGTCAAAGGAGCAGCACTGAGGAAAGAATGAAAAGATACAATTAAAAAATCACCACTGAAAAACCAAGCTAAGTATTGCATATAAAAGTAGTGTGCATGAGCTGATGACAGCAACATACCACATCCTTCGTTTCGTTTGTCTGGAAAGGAGAGCAAAAGAGAGGAGGATAAATAGAGAAAATTAATAAATGTCATTTTTGATGCATCATTAATAAAAGATATTCAGCGATTTGAAATTCCTTCTGCGCTGAGCTCATGTGTTTAGAGAAATCTGCATTAATAATATCTGTAGACTGAGCCAACAAACTAGAACAGATTTAGTAGAGTTTACAATTTTGGAAATGTCTTATTCCGAAATAAACATTTGCTCATACAATTTCAAGCACATCACAGGGTTTCTTATTCCTTCAGTTAATTCTGTTCAAGCAACTCAACTCTTCATGCGTTTTGGTCAGACTCATAAATCCACTGGAGAAACACACAGTAAATATTCTTGTTGTGGTAAGTTTGTGCACAGATGACACTCACAATCATGTTGATGATGGTGCGTATAGTGCTTATTTGTGTGGAGCGGGATTTGTCTGCGGCGGTGAAGTTCTGTCTGTAGTTCTGGTCTGTGGCAATGATAGACAGTCTGGTGTCCTGGGAAGAAGACAATTGAAAGGGGAAAAGATAGTGCATGACTAAACACATCTGCTTGAGAGAATGTCTCTCTTTCTCATGCCAGCGCAAAAAACCCTGAAACACCACTTCTTATGTAGTCTCAGAGATCTAGACTTTGGTTCACATTGCGGCTTTTTCTGACCAACAACCGCACACCTAGACAGGAAAACGCCTCCTTTTTAACATGCCATTAAGGAGCGGGTAAATGTGGAATCCTATGGGCTGTGTGTTAGAACATTTCTAGGGCTGTTTTTATTTGACATATTAATTTACTGTGATTAATTATATAAAAAGTAATGTGTAGAAGATGCAAGCAATGAATCATGTCCCCTGACCTGTGCATAAATTCCATTAGCAAAGTATCTATTTTCCTACCTTTTTCCTATTTCCTAGTGCATGCAACTTTGTGTTTATGAGGCAGCAGGGGGCAGTGAGCACATCTAAACAAACTTCACAAGCAGCGCAGCTACAGATTAAGAGGAGTTCACACAGGGCGCGTTCTTGACAGGAGGATGAAGCACAACAGAATGCATCTCGAGACGTGATTTTCAAAGTTTCGACTACTTTTAACTTGACACAACGTTCTAAAAATGCTGCATTTATGGCTCTGAAAACAGTGAAATGCATGTCTGACGCATATGTACTGAGTGACAATTAAAAATAGCACAAGGACGCGTCCTGTGAAAACAGAACAGATTGATGAACTCAGTGCAAAACAGATTGATGCCAACAGTAGGCTTGTTCAATGATCTGAGAATAAAACAAACAATATATTGAGTTCTTAGGCCACTTTTGTATCATCTAATCAATGTGTTACTCCTCTGCCACAACAATGCAATACATTCCAACCTAAATCTCTGAATTAGACAAAGTCAGACAAAGCATTTAGCAACACAATCAATATTCATCTCGCAACAAAAAATGCACATCAGGTATGTGTAAACTTGTCTTGAGTCAGCGGTACCTCCTGGTCAGGTGAGATGGCCACAGCAAACACTTTAATGGCGTGCTGTCGAGCCTCATTTGTGGCCTCCTGGATTCCGCCACATGGCTCCTTGTACCCGGTCAGAGGGTGCCCATCCGTCACCACCACAATGTACTTATTCTCATGATAGTGGGAACCCCTGCAGGCAGATGCATTAAGACAAGTTATTTTACAGAAATAAGTCAAATGCAATGGTTACTTGTACGCTGTTTATAGGGCCTATTTAAAATATGTATATTATGTATTAATTTTTTCCCACATTGCTGTAGCAGATTTGAACTTTTATTTACTTTTTTCATTGGGTTTTTTTTTGTTTTTGTTTTTTTTGCACTAAATAAACATTTATGCATAGTTATGTGAGTAGTTGAGATTAAATTTAAAGCAGGATTAATTTGTTAATCTAAAACGAAATGTTTTTAATCACTTTTAATCTAAAAAACAGTTCAATCTCCAAAAGGGGGCGCTATATCACGAAAAAAGGTTATGCTTAAAATGCTAATTTGGAATGTCCAATTCCCAATGCGCTCTAAGTCCTCGTGGTGGCATAGTGATTCGCCTCAATCCGGGTGGCAGAGGACGAATTTCAGTTGCCTCTGCGTCTGAGACCGTCAATCCGCACATCTTATCTTGTGGCTTGTTGAGCGCATTGCAACGGACACATAGCATGTGTGGAGGCTTCATGCCATCCACTGCGGCAACCACGGCCAACTCACCACGCGCCCCACCGAGAACGAACCACATTATAGTGACCACGAGGAGGTTACCCCATGTTACTCTACCCTCCCTAGCAACCGGGCCAATTTGGTTGCTTAGGAGACCTGGCTGGAGTCACTCAGCATGCCCTGGGATTTTAACTAGCGAACTAGCGAACTAGCCAGCGTATTTTACCACTGAGCCACCCAGGCCCCCCAAGTTTTGTTTTTTTTAAATCACAAAGTGAACTATGACATTTTAAGACATCAAATACAAACTTCTCTTTTATGTGCCGATCACCACTGCTGTAAGCCCCAAATAGCTAAAAACTTTATATCTGCTTTTACCTTACGCAGTTCCCTAAAAAATGAGCCATTGTTTACTTGTCTGTGAGCTTGCTTGTGTGAGATGTCCAGAACAAAATATGCTGTCCCGCAGGAAAAGCTTGCTAAACAAATCATTGTAATAATATGTTATTGACCGTCGATGACAAAATGTTATAAGGGGAGGATCTCAGCTTTCTAATGACACCTATATTGAGCTTCTAGTCCACTCAGATGCCGAGATAATCTATGGAAAAATGGGGGTGGTGCTTGAACTGAAAATTAGACTGAATGTCTATGGACGAGCACAACTGCAATGGCTAAAATGCATTATAGCGCCACCTATATTTCAGATCTGCGTATTGTGATGGAAGCCGATAGAGGAAAAATTATTTTTTCTAGTACTTGCTGCCATATAGTGGAATAAAATAAGACTATTTGAGGGAAGAACCAGAATTGCATGCTTACAAATTTAGGACAATTTATTTATTTATTTATTTATTTTTATTCATTATAAGATTGTAAACATACTGTATACAGTATTATTTGTGAATAACTGGAGTCTTTTTTTATTTGGGGGGATTTCTGAAAAAAAAAAAAATAGACCAATTAGAGTGTCCAAAAATGTTTCAAAGTTGAAGAGGTTAAAAAGTATCTTGTTATTTTGTGTAATGTACTGGGTAGCACTACAATACAGTTGTTTGTATTTGTTAACATTAACTACATCACTTAACAAGAACTATTGTAACAATGAACAACATTAATAATATTAATATTAATAATATTAATTTCTACATATACTAATGCATTTTTAACATTAAAAGTTGTTTATGCAATATAAATTAAGATGAACAAACAATGAACAATTGTGTTTTTTAATTTATATTAACCAAGATTATTAAGTGCTGTAAAATCATATTTTACATTGTTAGTTTATGATACCTAATACATTAACTGATGTTAACAAACACAAGTAGAACCTTAAAGTGTTAACCTGTAATTATTAGGTTGGCTTGAAAGAGCCAATCGACTGATATACTATTTAAACTTAATTAGTGGTGCTTGTGAAGCGAAGCGAAGCGATTGACTTCCATTCTAAATGGCTGAGAGGGATATCTTTGGATCAGAATGTCCTAGAGACATGAGAGTTGGCTTATTATACTTGGGTGAGCAATCACTCTTCAAGTATCATCATGGAAACTACTTAGCCACGCCCTAGCAACCACTTAGACCACCCTAGCAACCAAACCACTTTGACTTCAATTCAAAATGGCTTAGATTGGTATTTACGGATCAGAATGTCGTAGAGACATCATTGATGGCTCATATGACTCAGGCTGTTTAGTATCACCCTGCCAACTGCCTAGCAACCAGATGGACTTACCTTGAAACCGTATTGCAAAGCCCATATCTCTACACCACAACATCGTACAGACTGCATCTTGGCATTTTTTTTAATCAGACTAGCAAGCAGCCTTTAAGTATCACCATGAAAACCACTTAGCCACGCCCTAGCAACCATTTAGTGCACTCTAGCAACCCAAACTCATAGACTTCCATTCAAAATGGGTAAGAAGGATATCTACAAATAATAAAGTCATAGAGATTTCAGGTTTGGCTTATTTCACTCTGGCCAGCTAGTAGCCTTGTTAGTATCACCCTGGCAACTCCCTAGCAACAGAGTAAAAAACACATATCTCTGCACCAGAACATCGTAGACAATTCCTGGTTGGCTCATTTAACTCAGGCTAGCAAGGAGAATTATTACTATCACCCTGGAAACTGCCTAGCTACCAAATGAGCTCACCCTAGCAAACAAGTAGCAAAACACATATCTCTTCACCAGAACATCATAGAGAATTCCGTGTTTGCTCATTTGACTTGGGATAGAAAGCAGCCTTATTTATTATTACTCTGGCAACTGCCTAGCAACCAGATGGGGTCACCCTATCAACCAAGTAGCAAAACACATATATCTGCACCAGAACATCATAGAGACTTCTGGGTTGGCTCATTTTACTCAGGGTGGCAAGGAGCCTTGTTAGTATTACCCTGGCAACTGCCTGGCAAACAGATGGGTTCATGCTAGTAACCAAATAGCAAAACACATATCTCTGCACCAGAACATCGTAGAGACTTCAGGGTAAGCTCATTTTACTCAGGCTGGCAAGAAGCCTTGTTAGTATCACAAACTGCCTAGCAACCAGATGGGGTCACCTTAGCAACTGAGTAGCAAAACACATATCTCTGCGCCAGAACATTTTAGAGTCTTCCGGGTTGATTCATTTGACTAAGGCTAGCAAGAGTCACACCCTGGTAACTGCCAAGTAACCAGATGGGGTTACCCTAGCACCATACTGCAAATAACATATCTTTGCACCAGATCATTATAGAGACTTCCAGATTGGCTCATATGACTCAGGTTAGCAAGAAGCCTTTTGAGTATCACACTGGTATCTGCCTAGCAACCAGATGGGGTTACACTAGCAACTGAGTAGCAAAACATATATCTCTGAAACAGAACATGGTAGAGACTTCTGGGTTTGCTCATTTGACTCAGGCTAGCAAGGAGCCTTGTTAGTATTACCCTAGCAACTGCCAAGCAACCAGATGGGGTCACCTTAGCAACTGAGTAGCAAAACACATATCTCTGTGCCAGAACATTGTAGAGCCTTCCAGTTTGGCTCATTTGACTCAGGCTAGCAAGGAGCCTTGTTAGTTTCACCCTGGCAACTGCCTAGCAACCAAACGGGATCACCCTAGCAACCAAGTAGTCTATCTAGCTATCTATCTATGTATTTTAAACTTTCAGACTGGGCTTTTTTAAGCCAACCTAAAGTTTGTCCACAAACTTTTTTTATCTAGTTATACTTGCAGTTTTCATGACCTCATATTAATTGAGACATACATTTATTTGTACTTACATGTAAAATAGTTAAAAGTGATTGAAAGAAAAAAGTACAGAAATTCTGACTTTCTTCCTTGGAACACACAAAAAAAAGATGTTACGTAGAATGACAACCAGAGTCCCCACTTGCTTTCTTTCATATAGATTGAGCATGGCGCTAGCAATGCCAAAATCATGGGTTCGATTCCCTGAGAACACGCAAACTGATAAATTGTATACATGTAAGGCACTGTAAGTCGATTTTTTTAGATGCATTAAAAGTGAATGGTGACTGAGGCTAACATTCTGCCAAACACCTCTACAGAAGAAAGAAAGTCACATGGGTTTTCAACAATGTAACTATGAGTAAATGACAGAATGTTCATTTTTAGGTGAATTTTAACCATTTGTAATCACATTTTGCATTGACCTCAACTGATTTAAAGTAGGAGTGTCGCTTAAAAGACTTGAAGTTTTCTGATGGTATTGTTAATAATAGTGTGTATTGGTGTCTATGCATCTTAAAACAATTCACATACGCTCTGAGCAGTTCAGAGATGCCCTCCTTAATGGCACAGTCAGTGTACGTTCCTTTGCCAATGTATTTGATTCTGTCTATAGCAGACTTCAGGTCAGCACGCTTTGTGTTCAGGTCAACCAGTCCCATCACAAGCTCAGTGTCATCACTGTAATGAAGGGCTCCAGAGTTCCATGTCACATCACGATCACACGGTTGACGCCTGGTAACAACACCACAAATGAATGCATTAAAATATTATAATCAAGTGCAATGTAAATCAGCCAAGGCTAGCGTTGCTCTATAAAGAGTCCACTTGGATTGATAACATACATGTCTTTCAGTTCATCAATGAAAAGTTTCGTGAAGGTCTTGATTTGGTTGATGAAGAATTCTGGTGGTTTGGCCCTGAGAGCCACACTTTCAGAGGTGTCCAACACGAAGAACAAATCCACTGGACATTCTGCAGGAGGACAGCAGGACAATCATAAAATCATGATCTATTAGAGACGCTAGTGATCAATCATTCACAACTGTTCATAAATCTGTAGCTTCTAAAGTGATCCAATTAAACTAAATTTTCAATCTCTAAAGCCTGAGTTTGTAATGTTGAACTGTTGATTAAATGTGACTCCAGGAACCATCTTACCTGAAAAAGCTGCACCCATGAGTGTGTGTGAATGGCCGTGTATGAAGAGAAGCATTCTCATGTTCAAAATGTGTATTGTCGGGCCATTAATTGTTTTTCAAAAATGTGCATTAAACATGTAGAGTGCATTGAGTATATAATATTTGCATTATTCATAATATTAAAGGAATATTCCGGGTTCAATACAAGTTCAGCTCAATCGACATCATTTGTGGTATAATGTTGATCACCACAAAAATTTATTTCAACTCGTCCCTCCTTTTCTTTAAAAAAAAAAAGCACAAATCTGTGTTCCAGTGAGACACTTACAATGGAAGTCAATGGGGTCAATTTTTGGAGGGTTTAAAGACAGAAATGTGAAGATTATAATTTTATAAAAGCACTTACATTAATTCTTCTAATAAAATTGTGCATGATTTGAGCTGTAAACTTTAAATAGTCGTTTTTACGATCCTTTAAGGGTTTCCAGTGTTCTGTCGTCAAGGCAACGAAGTTGTAAAATTGGATATAACATAGTGATTTTTTACAGATTGGCCCCATTGACTTCCATTGTAAGTGTCTCACTGTAAACTCAATTCTTTAATTTTCCATTAAGATTCAGTGTCCACTGTCCATTATCGATATGGAAGCCCATTTCCACCACATAAAAAAATAAATAAAATGTAGTTAAGTCATAATTGTGTGATACATATTCATAATTTTTAGATACAAATTAATTATTTTGAGATTAAAAAAAAGTCAGAATTATGATAAAAGTCAAAATTGAGATTAAAGTCATAATTATGAGATAAAAAGTAGAAATTATGAGATCAAAAGTCATTATTTTGAAATAAAAAGTCATATTTAAGAGATAAAAAACAATACATTTATGAGATACATATTTACAAGATGACATAATTCTCATCAATTCGACTTTTCTCATAATTATATTTTTTATCTCTTAAATATGACTTTTTATTTCAAAATTATGGATTTGTACCTGATAATTATGACTTACCAAAGCACAATTTATTTTTTATTTATGTGGAGGAAATGGGCTTCCATAATTATCCTTTACTTCCTATTCAAAATGATGGATAATTTGGAGGGAGAAAAATCATCAGCTCCCCCTGTTGGTGGATGATAAACTTGACACTTGGCCACCTGAGAAATGTGTATCACCTGGGCTAAGTATTGTAGCCGCATAACATTACAGGTGCAGGCTGAATAAGGAATTAAGCTTTATGAAGATGCATACAAGTGTTTATAGTGTGTGTTTTACAAGAATTTACAAGAAACTGCCCCAATGGCATAAATCAGTCCATCTTAAATGGACAGGCCAATCAGATAACTCTGTCTTTACATAAACAACTGAACTCTATTGCTTTCACCACATTCATTTACCATATTATGCACAGTCAATTTAAGAAGCATCCATACAGTACAAGTGGCATAATCCAAGGCCTTTCAGACACAGACTGCCACAAGTTTTCTTCCAAACATGCATGACTTTACAGCAAAATCAGTTCAGGTGCATGTGCTGAGTTACAACTCACTCTCAGATATTGAACATTAAATGTTATTAAGTATGGATTTCATAATCTGCATCTCCAGCTCATCATGTCAAGCAGCACCTCAGCTCACAGTGTTTAAATGAAACATATATTTTACATGAGATCAAATGATGTGAATCATTCTGTCTGCACAGTGGTCTTGAGCAACATATGCACACCTATATCAAGAAGTTACTATACTACTATTGCATACTGTAAATTATAACTGCACTAATTCACTATATTACAGAATACTATGATATGCCACACCTTATTACAATCGTGTGCTTTTATTACAACAAAATGGCAATGTTAACACTTTCGGTATTCGTCAATATGGCTGTATGACTAGCCTTTATTTGATACAGTAGATGCATTTAATATCAGTCTAATGCAACACACAACCGACTTTTACGCACGACACAGCAGCTGAAGACAGCATTACACATGCAAAACTTACCCATCTATTATAAACAAGATATAATCAAATACAACAAGGAGGAGAAACTTGTAGAATTACCTCTGAATGACGGTCGTGACGCATCCTGAGCGAAGATCGCTGCCCAAAGTGCGCAAAGTACAGCGGTTATTATGTGTCCATTGCGCGCCATAGATCCTGATGTCCTTACTGCACATCAACCGTGCAAACTGCAGCTGAGGAAACACACAGAACGGAACTAGTGATATTAGTGGAGATGAAACAAAAAGAGGTTTTTATGAGATGAAATAGCGCACTGCAGGACGTCGCGCGCACTCAGAGCGCAGAACGGAATGAATCGGCGCACAACACGAGAGAGAGAGAGAGAGAGAGAGAGAGAGAGAGAGAGAGAGAGAGAGAGAGAGAGAGACGGAGGGAGGAGTTCACTCATGCCAAATGCTCCATCCGTGCATGACTTTATCCCTGATGCACCGCAGGTTGTAACATAAGTTCTTTATTTCAACATGTTTCTGATGAACATGAACGTAATTCTTTCAGAGGTGAAAGTTTGGGCACTTTACAAGCATCGTGCTTTGTTGTTTATCTCAAAATGATGGCTCCATCCCTACACATAACTATGCATTTAATGCAGGGGCGTAGATTCCGTGGGGATGTGGAGGGGAGGTAACCCTCCAATAATCAAAACAAGCAAATTACCATACCATGATCAATTGAAACTTTTGAACTGAAATATTTGAATGTATGCAAACTACTGATGGTTTAAACATAATCTTTCAGAATCGTTCTTTTTTGGTGGCAGAGCTCTGCTACAAAGTATCATTTTTTTTTAATTAACTGTACTGTGGTAACTAGGGTATTTTTGCAGAAATTATGGTTGCCATGCATATGGGTATATTTTTTGCATGGGTGGTAATGATTCATATTAATCACGTATTGAATTTTCAAATGATGCAGTGATCCTCTGAATGTCACTGGCATGTGGATGTGTACAGTATGTGCAAAGAAAAAATCATTTTCTTATTTTTGTCTTGTTTTCCAGTAAAAAATAAATAAATAAATAAATAAAAATCTAAATGATTATGAAACAAGATGCATTTTCTTGAGGAGAAAAATGACCAGATATTTTGTAAAAAAAATAAATAATTAAAAAAAATAAATAAATAAATAAAAAGAAAAAAACAACTTGCCAATAGGATAAGAAAAGAAACTCAATTCAAAGGGAAAATACGTTTATTTTTCTTGTGTCAAGCATAAATCCCACATAATATCTTGTGCTATTCTGCTTTTCATTTATTTATTTTTTTCTTGTTTTAAGGATGTTTAGTTATTTTTTTCCACAAAAAAAGACATAGTAAGAAAATTATTATTATAATAATTATTATTTATTTTATTTTATTTTAATTGAATTTGCTGTGGAGCACTGAGTTATACTGTGGTAAAGAAGAGTATGGAGAGAATGAGACATAATGATGGGTTAATGCAGAATGAATGTATGTGTATATGTGTGTGTGTGTGTGTGTGTGTGTGTGTGTGTGTGTGTGTGTGAGTGTGTGTGTATGGTGCTTGTACAAGTGCACTCACAGTTGTCATGAGTTTACGGGTGAAGAATTTGTGGGCGAGAAAGAATACAAAAGACATCTGACAATGTCTTTTCTCTTCCAGAGGGGGAGGGTAAAGATCATTCCACATCTGAGAGAGAGAGAGAGAGAGAGAGAGAGAGAGAGAGAGAGAGAGAGAGAGAGAGAGAGGATGAAGAGGAACATACAACAAGTGCTGCCACTCCCTCATCACTGTTTCTTTCTTTAAAAGAGAAACAGCGCCACCAATGTGTTGAATTCTGTCACTGTGTGAAGTGCAATACAAGTCTAAAGGACAAACCCACTTATGCTTTATTATGACTATTCTGCACATTTTAGAATAATAGTAAAATCATCAAAACTATGAAACAACACAAATAGAAGGATGGGAATTATGCAGTGATCAAAAATTGTTCAATAAATCACAAGTGTCATATTCAAGCTTTATCTTTGTCTGTAGACCCCAGCTCTGAACACTCTAGGCATTATCTTTTATTATTATTATTATTATTATTATTATTTATTTTATCCCCTTTTCTCCCAGTTTGGAATGCCCAAATGGTGGTGCGGTTACTCACCTCAATCCGGGTGGTGGAGGACAAGTCTCAGTTGCCTCCGCTTCTGAGACCATCAATCCGTGCATCTTATCACGTGACTCGTTGTGCATGACACCGCGGAGACTCACAGCATGTGGAGGCTCATGCTACTCTCCACGATCCACACACAACTCACCACACGCCCCATTGAGAGAGAGAACCACTAATCGTGACCACGAGAAGGTTACCCCATGTGACTCTACCCACCCTAGCAACCGGGCCAATTTGGTTGCCTAGGAGACCTAGCTGGAGTCACTCAGCACACCCTGGATTCAAACTCGCGACTCCAGGGGTGATAGTCAGCATCTTTACTCGCTGAGTTACCCAGATCCCCGGGCATTATCTTTTTAAACAGTTTTGAAAGAGTCCCCATGTATGCTGGACAACATCTGCTCCAACATGTGGTCTCATTAAAAACGTAATACAATAAATACATAATTTATAATTGTCTACAAAACTACTTTTAAGCATAGGCCTTTCCATCAAAAGGTTTTTTTAAGATCATGAGAAACATGAATTCAGTCTGGTCAAGTATGTAAGAAAATAACTTGAGATCAAAGATTTGCAACTGAGATCCTACTTAAGACAGTCCTCAATGAATCTAACATCTAATTACAATCAAGTTTTTCTGCTTCTGCTCTATAATTACAGATTCAGTATGTTTCCTATAATCTCTTGTGTCATTTTGAGGCACGTAAACAAACAGCTGCTGGTTTGTGAGTCATATACTGTCATGAAGCGATTCTGAGAGGATGGTGAGGATCTGGAGTTAATGATCAATGTCTCCCATTACTATCACAGTACATTCAAGATGACACTTTGGAGCCACATAATTACAATGTATCACACATCTTGAGTGAGGCAAGATTAAGACAACCGTCATCACTCATTTACCCGTGAAATTAGACACTGGAAAGCGTGATGGTAAAGTTGGAAAGTCATGACTGGGATGGTAAAAGTGAAGACACTAAACTCATTGTGCATCCAGTAGGATTGTGTCAAAGAGTGAAGGGGAAAACAGCGGTATGGTTTAGTAATAGAAGAGCATTTTCCCTTTCTTGGCCTGTAATATTGCTCTATATGAGTCAGAAGAGTCACAGAGGAAGGATCAGGGTGGTGGTTCCGTGTAACAGGAATAATCCTGTGGTGGTACCATGGAACTGTGATGAATGAAATGGTACTGCAGTGGTAAGATTACCGTTTTCATCCACCATAATGTTTACATGGTACACCAAGGAATTATTCTACAAAGAATGTTATTTTATTAGCACGGTACTTGTTCAATTAAAAACAAAAAAAATAACAACTTGGTCCAAAAAGATGCAGAGATGGGTGAATTTGTTTGCTTGAACATGCAGTTTGTTTGATTTGTTGTGTGTGAGAGAGAGAGTACGAGAGTGTGTGAATCCAGATGTTTTTTGTTTTGGATCAGAATCATTGCCTGGTGGCCGTTGAAGGGAAATAGGGGGGTGTTTTTGACCCTGAAGAAAACATTCATTCTGCTTCAAAACTCTATTACAGGAGAGCAGCTTTTAGCTGGATCTCAGCGAGCTTTTTCCACTGATCTAATTCTCTTGCATTCTCTTGCAAAAAATGTTTTACTCCATGAAAGAAAGAAAAAATCATTTCAACCCTAAGACTTAGAGGAAAAAGCCATATGGAAACAATCAGGATTTAATAGTGGAGGCTTACTGTAAATCTGCAGAGAATCTGACAGCTGCACAGGTTCGTTCAGCAGCAAGAGAAACTTTATAGAGGTGAATGACATCAGGGTTTTTCTCCACTATGTATGAGAGAGACGTATACTGTGAGAAAAAAAAAATCAGCAAAAAGAATTAAATTGATCACAAGAAATACTCTAAATCTGTCTTGTTTTCCAGTAAAAAAATATGTGAACATCCTTAAAACAAGATAAAAATTACCTGAGAAGCATGAGCTTGTCTTAAGCATAAACCTTTATAATAAATAATAAAAAAAGAAGAAGTATTTGCCAATAAAGTAAAAATAAAATAAACCTATTTCAAGTTATATTCTCTGATAGCACATTTTAATATCTCGTGCATGTTTGCTTCTCAGTAAGTGCATCTTGTTTAAAGAATATTTTGGTATTTTTACTGGAAAATAAAACAAATAAATACTGATCAAGAAAATGTGGAGAACAGACAAGATAGGAAAGTTCAAAATTAGGGGCAGACAGACAGGTCAAAGTGCAAGCCACTTAAATGAAGGCTATGCTGACATGCGGAACGGGTGGTGAGGGAGGGGTTAAGAGGTGGAGATTACATCCCCAGACGATTACTCACATAAACTTCAAACTCTGAGAAGATTTTCTGTTCAGATCACTAATGAGCAATAGTAAAAAGGAAGCTTGCCTTAGTAAACACTACTAATTATGTATTAAGTGATCATACTGTTTTCCATAAGAAAATACAAAAAGCTCTTAAATTTGAAGTGAAATTAAGTGAGGTAGGAGTGGGCAGTGTTGATTTACAGCATCTAAATGATGACACTTTACGACGTTACTCATGCATATGACACATTTTCTCCAGCTCTGTATCTGTATCTTGAGTTTTGTTTTTGTTATGGTCTATAGTAAGTAAAAGACAAGTAAAGCATTGAGCTAAGAAATATAGACAATAACCATTCTTGTTGTCCTCCTGTGTGTGAATTGCATCTGAATAATTCATTACTAAAGGATTTAGTTCGGGCTTTGGAAAATTTCCCCAAAAAAGTCACCAACTGAATACACTGGCCTTTAGTATAAGATCCGAATAGGAAAGCCTTCAAGATTTCCATGGCATGAGATCATAACCTCTGGAGAATTGCTCCAAGCACGTTTGAATACAGATGCCAATTTCATAATAGAAATATGACCACTTTTATAGCACATGCATGAATCAGAACTATGGTGCTTTCTCCTTATGCAATATAATCCAAGCTGCGTGCATACGCCGCAAAAATGAATTAATATCAACCATTACATTTTAAACATTAATTAATTAATTAGTATTTTTTGTCTTGTTTACCAATAAAAATATCTAAATATTCTTAAAAAAAAAAAAAAAAAAAAAGATAAATGTACTTGACAAGCAAAATAGCATAGCAAAACCAGAAAATAAAATCTGCCAATTGGGTAAGAAAAATAACCTTGTTTTCCTTTTAAAATAAGTTTATTTTTCTTGCCCCAATGGCAAAAAGTTTTTCTTGTTTTAAGCATAAACGTTACTCAGTTTAGGTAAGTTTATCTGAAAACAAGACAAAATATCTTATGCCATTTTGCTTGAGAAGTAAATTTATCTTGTTTTAAAAAAATGCTTAAATAGGGGGTCTGGGTAGCTCAGTGGTAAAGACGCTGGCTAACACCCCTGGAGTTTGCAAGTTTGAATCCAGGGCGTGCTGAGTGACTCCAGCCAGGTCTCCTAAGCAACCAAATTGGCCTGGTTGCTAGGGTGGGTAGAGTCACATGGGGTGACCTCCTCGTGGTCGCTATAATGTGGTGAGTTGTCGGTGGGGTGTGTGGTGAGTTGTGCGTGGATGCCGTGGTGGATGGCGTGAAGCCTCCAAACGCGCTATGTCTCCGTGGTAACGCACTCAACAAGCCACGTGATATGATGCGCGGATTGACAATCTCAGACGCGGAAGCAACTGGGATTCATCCGAGTCACTACACCACCACGAGGACTTAGAGCGCATTGGGAATTGGGCATTCCAAATTGGGTAAAAAAGGGGAAAAAATCCAAAGGAAAAAAAAATCAAAAACAATTTTTTTTTTTAAAATAAAAAACAAATGCTTAAATTATTATTATATATTTTTTAATTACTGGAAAACTAGACAAAAATATTAATAAAGATGATGATTTTTTTTGCAGTCTAGATCATTGAGACAGTATTATTTAAAAGTGCACTCAGTAGCCTTGTGTTTGTGTCATCTTGGTCTTACAGTGACACCTAGTGGTGTGGATGCAGCATCATTCAAAATCAATAGTTTCGGTTACAGATGACATTGTAGAAATTCACTGTTCACAATCAGCCATGATTAATTTAATCCAAGAGTGAAAGTGTCCAATAACAAAACGGTTACTGAGATTAATCGAGTCGTATTCAGCAGGTCATGTGATTCTAACATGGTACCCCCCCATGAGGGGACCCTCCCCCATGTAGAATAAAACAGCTTTTATAAGCTTTTAAAAGATTTTCTCTGAAATTGAGATGGCGATCACATGTTGTCACAGACTTTAAGGAAGCATAGATCACCTTAAAAGTCGGATTTCCATGTGTTTATGCATGCATAAATTGTGATCCCAGAATGCAGATTCATTCAAGTGTCAACTCAAGTTTTATGCACCAGCAAAATAATGACAAAAGCTTTTCTCAGATTATGTGACATAATGAGGCTGGCACTTTATAATAGTGCTGTGAAGTCTGGAGAACACATTATTACAAGAACACATGTGAAGAATTAAGCGTTCAGTGTTAAAGTGGACCTGCAGTGTGTGTGCTCACAGATCACACTTACCATTTTTACCTGCTGCAGGATCATAAAAAGGGTGAAAAGTCACATTTAGGGAAGGGCTTGAGTCATATCTAGAGACCTGAATGCCTATAAATACTCTCAAGATCGCACTGGAAGATCATAGAGATTTGAGAGTGGACTGTTTTGACTTGAGCCAGTAAGAAGCCACAACTTCCCCTAGATAACTAATCTAGTTAAAATTCTTAATTAAAAACATGATGGAGACACAAACAATAGCTTTGTGGTAACTGTAATGTACATACAAAAGCAAAGCATTTAAATATATGTTTTAACCTCTAGTTCACATAAAAAATATCCTATGATGCATGAAACGTTTGACACAAAAATAGCAATCGTTTTTTTGTTTGTTTGAGGATGGAAATTTAACATCATTGTAAAAATGTGAAATACATATGTGATGCAATACATTGAAATGGATCACCATAAAGCATGAAATGAGGGGATAAAAGAGGCGTGTCCACCAGCTGTTCTGTAATGACTCTTGCAGGTGGATAAATGTGTGTTTGTATTTCAGCTGGACATGACTGAAGAACACATTCAATGCCAGTATCAGCTGAATTAATTAAAGCTCTCATTCACCTTTTCTGTGATTTCAAAGTATAGGGTCTGCATTCTTCTGAAACCATGTAAATCTGTGCATCTCAGCTGCTTAGATAGTTTCGGTCGGTGGGCAGTAGTGTTTGTCCGGCATGTTAAGGTGTGAAACGTCCTCGAATGTGTCATGGAAAAATGAACAGGGTTTAGCTGAAGCTGTACTTCATTAAATTACCTCCACCAAGTGTAATGGGACCGAGAGAGAGAGAATGAGAGGAAAACAGAGATCTGACCACAAGAGAATTAGAAGGAACCCAATCATGCAATGAATACCTCTGAAAGGATTCATTTGGAAGAGTCATCTGCAGCAAACTGAACACAAATCTAAGCTGCATTCACAGTGACACCTCCATTAATTCTAAACTGCAATCTGCTAACCAGATGGAGAGAACTGCTGGATTACCTGTCTTTGGGACACATTCATAGCACTCTGGAAAGAACACAATGTTTACCAAAAAACACGGCATGCAGGCCTCTGAGCGCAGCACATGTGATTTGTTCTTAAAGACTCCATGAAATAAAAATAATTTTTTTTTTTTTTTTTTGATGTCTTTAGGCTTTAAGATTATCGATATGCTAGTGGACTCCTAAAACATGACAAAATTAACTTTTAGCAGATGTATACATGTCTTTTAATTTGGGAAAAACGGACCAAAATATTGATGACTCATCTTGCTCTCAGGGGCGTGTCCCAAATTTTGTCCAAACATTTGCTCTCTAGAGTGAGAAAGTCCCTCCCCAGAGTGCAACAGTCTGGTTCTGGAAGTAAAAATTCCATTCATTTTCTCCATAAGGGAACTGTTTTTTAAAGACAGACCTACGTGAGCTCTGAGGTTGTTCATCAGTGGTATATGCTTCTGTTGAAGCCATCTGTCTGTGTTATTTCAATTTCAGTTTTTACAAAATTGTATTTAATTGTTACATTTCTGGTGAAGAACTACACTACCCATGATGCAGAAGAGAAAGATCCATCAATCAGAGAATAGCAGCGAACAAAGCGCAGCTCTGTAGCTCCGCCCACTCCCATTATGCACTGCGAATGACGCAATCGAGTCGCTCTCCCTACACTCTCAAACTGCTATTATATATGTGTATATCTGAATATTTTGCAATGCAATATTAAATATAACATTTATATCAATCTATACTTGTAATACACAATGTTAAATCAATGGTCATTTTATATTTTCCCATCATTTCTGATTCGATTGCATCATTGGTAATGCATCAGTCTTGTATCTTTGTCTTTTTGTTCATTTTTCAAATGCTTTTTTTACTCTTTTAAAAACTCTTTTTTAAACACTTTTATGAAATAAAAAAAGCGACAAGTCCTTCAGTATGGCCCAGCTCAACTTTGAACTTTTATTCTACATGGGGGAGGGTCCCCTCATGGGGGGGTGCCATGTTAGAATCACATGACCAGCTGAATACGACTCGATTAATCTCAGTAACCGTCCTGTTATTGGACACATTCACTCTTGGATTAAATGTTTCACAAAGGAAATACATCAACAACCGCATTTGCAAAGCCGCAACTGACATGATTGTTGGGTTTTGTTGGATCAGTTCTGTTTCGCAACATTATAAATCCAACCGGCAACTTTGGAGTTTGTTGTGGAGCGATGTGAACCACCATTGAGAGGGGCTTTATTGGGAAAACCTGCCTAGATTGAGCTCACCTCCACACCAAAACGTTTTCGTTTGGAAATGCTTTAATTTCGCTACGTCAGAATGCCATTTATCCGTCAAAGCTGCACATTGTAAAATCGCTCTCCATAACTGCATACTTTGGAAAACGATGCCGCTAGCAACATGAAAACTGTGTTTTTAAACTCATATGGATTAGTGCAGGACATGGCCTGAGAGCTCCACAGAAACAGGGTGTTTTACAGCAGAATCCCTCACGTACAAGAAGACCGGACAAAACCAGAACAAGTCCATGATTTCAGCTGTTCCACAGAATAGTCACTGGTCTGCCAATATCTTAAAAGACTTTGAATGCACAACAGTGCAGAATGACATATTAATGATACGAGAACCCCATGATTCCACTTCCACCGAAACATTTAGACTTCTCAAGAAACATTGTGGGAGGAAGAACAACAGATTTAGAAGAATCACACTGCCAATGCACATATTTTCTCAATGTTTCCTCACACTTTTGCTCTCTTGTAATAACAGCTGTGAGCTCTGTTGTTCTGCATTCATTTTGGTCTGTTTTACTGCCTCAGTGTTCTGTCTCTTGTGTTGATTGGAGATAACTGCAGGAAATGGTTGAAGGAGGGGGATAATCAAAGGTGATAGGGGTCTGAGGGCACTAATTGAAGCCCTCAAAAGAGACAAACTTCCTGAGTTGCAGTCCAACCCAGTGAAAGTATGTCCTTTGTTCTGCCCGGCGGGTAACATCATATACTGGCTGATTTGTTTGTTTTTGTTTTGTTTTTTTGATAATGGTATGAAACTGAGGCTAGTTGTATTCTGGGAACAATTTTCTGCTGTCACATGATGCTGGCATTCTTCATGAACTTCTAGACACATTCTGCCCTCTAGTGGAGTACTGCAGCATTGCTGAGAGGCAATATGTCTGTCTGCCTCTATCTGTCTGTCTGTCTATGGGTCTGTCTGCTCTTCCATTGATCCAATGTGGAAAGTACAGTCAGCATTTCCAAAGAACTCACATGTTATTCCTCCCGACATATCGCACAGTTTTTTACCAAGTCATTACTGGCCACACAACCCCGACATGTGGCAACACAAACTAACTAAAGGTTAACAAAACAAACCTGAATTTCTGTAATTAGGGAGACTTTAAACGTTTAAGGATAAGTTAAAAAACTAATAACACTCTGTCCATTTGCAAATTGTTTCAGTAGAAATGTACGTCAGCAACTACGTGAAGTGTTGTCAATGAATTATGGAGTTACAGAACACTTCAGTATGATAATATATATATCTTGGACATATTTTAGATATTGAACAACTGATTAACAAAGACTGAAAAACAGCAGTAATAAAATGTGTCAGAATCTATATGCCTTTAAGAGACGGTTTCCAAAGCACATGCTAGTATTCCCTTTGACCTTTTAGAAGATTTACAGAGATCTCTTTCTCTTAGATGACTAACTAGACTCGCATGACAGCGGCGTAAACACAATTCTAGTTTAGGTACGGGCTCAGGGTCTCGGTGTTTATCATGGGAATCTTTCAGTGAGGTGGGACTCAGGTTTATGCATCATTTCCAGTTTACATCTTATTCATTTAAATGGCAAAAGGAACTGTAAAAGTTTGATTATACATGATTACTGACATATATCATCCAGGCGGATAAACTGGTCAACATTTGATTTCTTGGTAACACTTTAGAATAAGGATGTATTCGTTGACATTAGTTAGCTACATTATTTAATATGAACCAAGAATGAACATCACTTTTCTAGCATTTATTAGTCTTGGTTAATGTTAATTACAATGTATACTAATCCATTTTTAGTAACACTTTACAATAAGGTTCCATTTGATCAAATTAGTGACTCACATGACTAACAATGAGCAATACTTCAAAAGCATTTACTAATCTTGGTTAATGTTAATTTTGACAAAGTAATACATTGTTTTAAAATCACAAGTCATGTTAACATTGGCTAATGCACTAGAGTATGAACTAACATGAATGAGCAATAGTTTATAAAATAATACTGGCAAAGATTAATAAATGTTGTTCATTTTTAGTTCATGATAACTAATGCATTAACCAATGTTAACAAAACGTGTTACTGGTTTCTCTGAAATGTAACAATAGGCTTATCAAAGAATATTAATTTGGTTGTCATTTGAGTTAATTTTGCATAAAAACTTTCACCTAATTTTAGTGTATTTGTTCTGAAGTTGTTGGTCAATTAGCGTATAATCACGTATAAATCAATCATAAGTCACCCTGCTCTCTAATTATCATAATTTCTATCAGTCAACCACTAACGATGAAACTAATGACTTATAATATTGGGCATAACTGTGCTGGCATCTGTAACTTCTCCTGTCTATTCAGTATCTTCTATTAATTTTATTTGATCTATTTTACTTATGCCCATTACCACTGCTTTAGTCTTAAAAAAATACAAATAAAATAGTCAGTGTGGCAATTCATTCAAAACAAAACCACCACTATCTGATCGGAGAGACAGGGCGAGAGGTCGCGCAAATATTTACCATCATTCAGCAAGTGAACAGCGGCTGGTGAAAATTCTAGGAAGAACTTATTTCACAAGCTGCATATGCAGAAAAATATAGATTTCATCTGTTTATTAAATGTGTTATACTGTGACTGCATTTAACACTTGAAAATTACAGTATAATTACAGTATAATTACAGTATAATTACAGTATAATGTACAGTTTATATGCTATATCTTCCGTGTGGAAGTTTTTGGATTTCAAATATACAGTATATCATATATTTACAAATAGACAAATCCGTGTGCTTCTTTAAAACAAATCTTTTTACTGATACAAAAGACTTTTTACAGTGCTTGAAATATAAATAGTATGTACAAGACTTCTTGAGTTACACTGATCCTTGTTTTTTTTTTAATCTACACAATTACAGCATCATTAAACTTTATTTACATTTATATTGTCTACATAGCAGTTTTTCAGTAAATCAGTTAACTACATAAATGGAACAAAATGCACAAACTTTAGCTGATCAATAAAGAGCACTTGGCATTATTCCTAAAATCATTGTACTTCATTTTATCAGCAAAGACAAACAATCACAACCTTTGCAGAGTGTCTGATCACTGCAAAATATTTATTTTGTAAATCACTATTTTGTCTTGTTTTCCAGTAAATATTTAAGCCTTTTTAAAATGAGCGTAATTTACTTTGGTTTAAGAGAATATATCTTGAAGCATGTTTATTATTATTATTACCTCCAAAAAATGATATATTTACAGTATATATTCTCTGAAAACCTGTCTTCATCTCTTATGTTATTTTGCACAATTGTCAATGTACCTTGATATTTTTTTTGTGAAAAACAAGACAAAATGACAGATTTTTTTGCAGTGATCCATCTAATCTGAATCCTCACTGCTGCATGAATTGTACGAGCTGTCGTAAGCTGCCATGTAGGGGAACGTATGGACGTTGGGGTTCAGTTTGGGCACCCAGGCACGAGGTACCAAGAATGTCGCCAGGTTGAACAAATCCACAAACACTTTGTAACGGTCGCTGTAAAGTGAGAGAACGAAGCATATTGTGTCACATTCGGTTAACTTCTTAAATGTTTTCAACGCAAACTTTTCTCATCAGGAGTGTCACTGTTTATGGCAGATTTTTATCACGGTGTGAAATTGTGAAACACATTTGTAAAGACTTTTATCTGTTTGAAACACTTGTAAAGCATATCAGTGGAGATAAGACAGCAGCGTAT